>NC_051848.1:39250948-39326974 GCF_002237135.1 Teleopsis dalmanni
TTATAGTAGCTATAGGTTAGGGGAAGAAATTTGCGTTATCTCTTTATTCAATAACTACCCAGCACTAACTAAATCGCGTACCATCACTCTTAGGTATTGGGTCTTCTAAAATATCTATTCGATATCATTAACATAGGCAACAAAGAAATTACTTGTTTTATTAAAGTGATGTATTAGTTCAGTAGAGATTTGCGCTCGATAAATTAGATTAGGGACTCCCTGCATAACTATTATCGTAGGTATTGGTCAGATGAGAAAAGAGTGTTGTGTTCTCTATCTATTTTATAACTATTCGGTACTCAATATATCGCATATCTTCACTCTAAAGTCTTCTTTACTAAACTACCTGACAGTACTTATGAATATAAGCATTTAAGAAACTTCATGCTACATCAAAGCGAGATAATGGCTTCCTGGTGCAGTACAGGATTGCCCAAAAAAGTTATATGAATTTTATATTTTTTTTAGACAAGTCTTTTTGGATTCTGGATGGACTGCGTATGTGCCTATCTGCTTCCATAAAAAAAAGTAATCGTCTTGTAGGCTTTAGACAAGTTTTCACAGACTTGTAATAATTTAAATATGGAAGTCTATCTACTTCCATTAGAAAATGAAGAATAAACAACTTGTAACATTTTTTTTTTACACAAGTCTTTTCGGATCCTGGACAGATTGCGAATGTGTCCATCTCATTGATAGTGTTGGGCAATTAATTCTATTGAACTTTTTATAGCTTTCATAATAATTGGCATGTCAAAATTATATTCATATCCATCATTACCTTTAGCTGGTAGCAATTAAAATTCTGAACTGTGTTTAAACAATAAAAATGTTGTCTTTATTGACAGTCGCTATACACAGATAATAGTGGCAATCAAAGTCTGACAATCTGTTTCAATAGTTTTTCAAAATGTTGACTCATTAAATGTGCCCAAATATTGGATTCCTATGCAATGTAATTACATAGCATCGATTTCCGAATGGATTGACCACAGCTCGTAATGAATAATGTTCAGCAATCCATAAACTGCAATTGATTCAAGCATTTTAATAACAACTCCAAATTCTACTGATAAAAGTAGTAGTATTAGAAACAGTAATAGCAACAATAACAACAATAGCAACAACAACAACATCGCCAACACTAACGTTAATAATGAGTTTGAACTTCACGGCAATCAAACGCGCTTACGGCGCTCATCCGATTATTTATGAATGTGAAATGATATCCATACTTACCTTATAAAGGCGCATCGCTCAGTATGCGTCTGGCGTTCGAATGACACTTTAGCAACGCTGTTGTTATCGTCGTCATCGATGTTGTTGCTGTTGTTGCTGCTGTTGTTGCTGCTATTATTGTTGCTGCGTTGTTGTTGTTGGTCTTGTAATGCATATTTACAGTCAAATTCAGTTTGCCATTGAATGGATTATTATTGATGATATGTTGCAGCTACTTTTGGTATCATCATCATTGATTATGGCATCGTTAGGATTGCAGTTGTGGCAATTCTTGCTGAAGTGGTTAGTTTCGTTGGTGTGAAACGTTTGCGGCCACTTTCGCAACTCAGGTGTGGTTTATAAGCACTTTTGTTCTTGCTTTAGTAGTCACAATCAATGATATTGCGGTTCTCAGTTCAAGTAAAAGCCAGTGCACTTCATCACATAAGTTGTTGCAATGCGTGGGCAATAGTTGCACTCATGCAACAACAATGCTTCGTAATATGCAGTTTGTTTTGCATGAATTACAATGTTAATTTCCTAGTTGATTCGTAGTTGGTGATATCATTTGTTTTAATTGCCAACCAAGGTGATTGCGCTGACCCACCTGACTCTAAGCTAAGGTAGGGGTTAGTCGTAGAGTATTTTTATGCTCGGCAACTGTACAAGGATTGCATATTTCTGGTAATTAGAATACACTATAATGGCACAGTTGTTTTTCTAATAAAATTTTTCTATGTTATCATTTATGCTCATCGAAAGACAGAACACTAAGTTGCTCTTAATCTGAGCAATTCCACAGACTCTTTTTTGTTGTGGGACATCATAGTATTAATCATAGTATTAAATTTAATTCCGTACAATGGAAAAAATTAAGTCACTCTGTTATTTTTATAGCAAAATATTTTCTTTCATTTATGTTTAACTAAATGTTAGACTCAGATTCATAAATTACTTCATTGGTATATAATGTTGACTTTTAAACCCAGAGCATTTGATTTTTGCAATGCAACAATTATTATAGTTTTCAATTTAATCCTCACAACATTATTTGAAGCAATATTCAGGAGAATCTAGTATGGAACTAAATAAATTTTGCAACAATAAACAAGATTATAATGCACCAGCGCAGTGTCCTGGCTCAATGATAAGTTTTTAGGTGAATTTGTTGCTTGGCTTTTCTAATGATATCACGTACTCCATATTCCGTTTTAACGTGCTTTATATGTTCCTCTCTCAACCGTGCTTGGACTATTAGAATAATAGAGTGTCATCATCATAAAACTGACAGAAACAAGTGCCAAGCTTATTGGCTTCAACGCAAATATTTGAAGTGTTTCCATTTTCATTTTTCGTATATTTTATGATGATGTCGTCGCCATTGTCACTTTACTTTTATATGTATTATATGTATTGCGTGTTGTTGTTAAGTATTCTCAATAGTTTTACGAAAATTCTTAACATATACATATATTTTTCATATATCTTATGTATTTCTTTTTTATTTATTCAATTTTTTCAAATATTTTTGACGACAACGTCTTCCAAACACTTGATGCTTAATAGTCATGTGACATGTTGTATGTTGAATCTCAATAATTGTTGAATGCACCAACAAATGGCGGATGGTGAACAAAAACTTCACACATCCTTTTACATATCTTCTATTCTTCAGTTTTAGTTTCAATTTTCATTTAGTTTTTTTTTTTTGCTAAAATAATTCATCAAATATTTGTTGACCAAGCAACAGCAAATAATTAGGCCAGCACTACTGTACGGATGTGTAACATACTCAAATACCTCAAATACTGCCATAAAGTAATTACACATACATAGCACAAAATCTGGCTTTAGGAAGACTAATTAAGATTCCCTGTAATATTAGAACAACAGACATGCATAGAGATCTTAGAATCGACTCAGTAAAAAAATATATCAAGGACAAAAATTTATTCGTTGCCCAATCCCGCCCTTACAAACTTTAAGTCCACCTCAGGACGCACAGGAAGATATGCTGATCTATGGTTCGTCATCAGTTAGAAGATAAATAAATGATAATAATTCAAGTATAGTTAAAGCTTAGTGTAGGGCAGGGATAAGCTCCCCAGCCACAAAAGAGTAAAAGTACGCAATAGCGCAAATCACAACAACAACATCAGCAATGTCAGTATTGCTACCATTGTCATCAACTGCATAACGTTATATATACTACTCGTAGTTCCATTGTTTCATCAGCTATATACGATTTCAAAGCACTTGGCAGTTTTAACTTTCGGTCCAAAGCCTCAATACTACATCAAAGCGATTTAAATAACGCTTCTTCAGCGAGGTGAATAGTGTCCCAGTGCGCACAATTTGACTTCAAGGTTTTACTCCTTATCAGCATAAGAAACGTAAATATAGCAAGAAATCGTTGTATTCTTAAACAAATAATTTAAATGAGCCAAATACATACATATTCGTACATATTTTAGTTGAATAATGAAGAAGTTTCCAAAATATAACTAACACAGAAACTTGACCCGATATATACATATAAGTACAGTACGTGTAGAAAATATACTATGGTTTCATTTGAAAGCGTTTTAGCTTTAAGATTTGTTCAGACTAAAGTTGTAACTTTCTACACATAATCTCACTCAAGCAGAAATAATGAGTTCACAACGTATGAGACACCATCCATATGCCAGATCTGAAGACACACCTTAAGAAATTAAAATTCTAGATATTCAAAGCAGGAACGGCACGTGCGACTCCCACATTTGAGTAGAAGGTAAACAACCTGACAAATTCATAAACTTAACTATGCTCTAAATTTTAAAGGATGACTTGCTAAGAGTAGCCATTGATAAGTGAGTTAGAGTAAATAGTTTCCTCCTCCTCAGCAAAACCGCCGCCCTGACAAAATTCGTTATATAGATGTGGTCTAGCTTATTGCATGACTTAATACGCCATGCACTGTCATCACCGTTACCGTAACACTGAGTAAGTTTCGCTTTAGTTGAGTCAGTTGACTGTTACTGTAACGAATTATATCCAATTTGGACAGACTGAAATTTATGAACTGACTATAATCTTCATCTACCCAGGCTTTTACTGCCGGAATATGTTTTATTGTCACTTAATTCATTACTAGAGTATTCATACAAGTGAATATCGGAGAGTTGCCTGCCTGTTATGAAAATAATGGGGTAGTTCAAATTCCATAACAGGAAGAGATTGTGCTGAATCGCAGTTTTAATAGCGATAGAGGGGAGGTGCATTGAGTTTGGAACGCTAGAATATATTGGGAAACTTATTGCATTGCATTTAATAAATGGGAATGATTATTTTATTCTTAAACAAAATTTAATTTTTTCACCAAAACTTATTTATTCATGCAGATCTAATCCTTTTTAAGCTATATATGGACTTTTCGAAGGTCCCTAATATTGGAAAAAAATTTAAAATGATGATTACTGAAACTAGTATGACATTTTCTTTTTGTAATCAAAACACACATTTCAGAAATAGCAAATATTGGTGCAATGTATTTCAAAGTTTTCACATATCGCGTAAAGGTTTAAAAATAAAGATAAATACTTCAATTCCCTAAATTGATTGATATAGCGCATAAAATAGTAACCAGACTGAAAACCACCCAAAAAACAAAATTTTGTCGAATGTCATCAGTAGTTTCTTGGCAGGATCTCTATTTAAAGCTCAAAATCAGTTCCTATAAATTTAAATATATGTAAATCCCAAATGACAAAAATAAAATTTAATACTTACTTGGGTTATCATTTTACGACGTTTATTATATTTTGAAAAAGAAAGATTTTTTTTTTTGGTACTTATTTAATCTATAAAAAATATATGTGAAATAAGTGATAAGAAAAAAATATTTTACCATTTTTACCTGCTGTACCCACAGAAACCATAGCTTTTTAACTACTGTTTAGATTCTTGACCAGGAGCTTTGAAGCCAGCATTACCTGCTTTTTCTAGCCCCTCGTACACTTTGTTGAGGATTTCAGGAATCTTATCATTTTCCTTATAATGATCTCTGCAATAGTTTTCGATATTTATCAACTTCCTCTTAAACGCATCCTTCTCCAAAGTAACGAGGTCAATATCACGTTTCAACAATGCCTTAGTTTTGGTGAGGGTATTATACTGTTTCTGAATATCGTCGTCCTTTGATGGTGTTTTACCTTTCCGGGGAGTTTTTGCAGCCATCGTATAGATGTTCTTTTGACACTCAAAAAATAGGAAAACCGATTTTGTTATTTTTTCAACGAAAATAATTTTTAGTTTGAATGAAAAATTTTAATCTAGCTCAATAGTTTGTATTATCAAAATTTGATAAAAATTCCAATGTTACTTATAAAAAATTTATTGTGAGATATAAAATTTACAAAATTTTTATTTAACTAATTTAATTAAATTCATTATTATTAATAAATTGTTTATGAAAAATGGAGATGTCTGGAACATCTGATTATAAAGTGATTCTTTAAATCTGGAATATATCTTTTCCTTGATATCACAATGCTTATTCTTATATTGCATATAAGATCAATCTCAAGATTATTCATAAGCTTACTGACTTACAATACTTTATTTTCTATCCAAAAATAATGAGCACAACAGTACTTTCTGACTTTTTGCTCTATTGTAAAAAAAACATATATTAAAAAATAATGAAAAGTGCCTCCATGACACTTCCCACGCTAAACAATCGGAATCTCTGATATATTAGTACTATTAGAACTAAATCTCTGCTGTTGGTGTAACGACTGTTGTTGATGTCAGATGTCTTTATTCTTTAATCTTCCATTTGAACTCCATGGATAGTCGAAGTAGTGGTATGCCTGCGCACATCTGAAGAAGACAAACGGAAACAGAAATGTCAGAAAAGTTCATATGCAGAAAAGTTAAAGGAAATTGCAGTTATTAGCTAATAATCGATCTGAATGTAATAATTTTGTTGCGGCCCTATGTTACTCTTAGGAGTTAATGGAGTTTATATATATATATATTATCTGCATAGATAGTTTTTTTTTTTAAATTGATCAATTATACTTCTGTATCTTTAGTCGTTTATTCGTATCCCAAATTGTTTATCGGTCAATACAACGGTATCAAATAATTCTGTTTTTATTGTTACTGTTCTTTAAATTGGATAAAGTCATTCTATTATAGATCTCCAAATAGGTGTTTTAAAATGCTATTCATGCTTTAGAAAAGGTTGAGCTAACTTAGTTAATTGAATAAAATCACATCAGAAGTTCTTTGTACGCAAATTGTACGCGTATAGGATGATTCTTTTAGAGGTTTGCATAATATCTATTTTTTATGAACCCCAATCATCATATATTTTTTATGCATTTTCAAACCAATTTGGTGCTGTGAATATACAAAATCTCGGCGAAAGGAAATTAACTCATTTCCACACAAATTGCTTACATTTTAGTTGGTTTCTGTCGATTATGATTAACGATGCGCCATAAATAAGGAATTGATGGCATCCTTAGATGTATCAATTTCTATGAAGGCAGTAAGCTACTAGCAAAACTATGTGCGTTTATAGTACTTGATAATGGAAAAGGTTATATATATATAAATATATATTAGATTATGTTTGTATATATGTTAATATAAATGTATCTCAGTTTGAACAAATATATTCACAATCATTTATGTGAGTATGGGAGTTTGTTGGGCCAAGAATTTATGTCCTGCCTGACACTTTAAGTATTGCCGGTTTGTGCATTGAATAAATTTGCAATTACACTTTTAAAAGTATCTTTAGGTAGTTCGGAAACAGAGAAAAAAATATTTTGGGAAAGTACACGAAAATGCATAAAATATGTGAGAGAAGGAATAATAATTGCAAAATGAAAACAATTTATGAATATTTTAGCAAACTTTTCTTCTTAACAGGTTCGTAAAAAACACATTTTCAGTTTGATTATTGTATCTTCGAGATATAAGAAAACAAAATATAATTGTTTTGAATATACGTAAATGATGCCATTTAAAACCGACCAAAATAATGTTAAATCTCCGGCAGGGAAGTGTTTTCGTTTAAAATTAATTTCAACGCAAAATGTTTTGAATAAAATTTATGGAAATTTCAATTTACAAAAAGTTTTTGAATTTTCAGATTGACATGAATGAATAAGTGAATTAGTGATGAAAAAAATCTTGTTGATTAACATAACATAATGTTGTTTCAGATATTTTGAATACATATTTTTAAATGATTTTAGTAATATAATTGCCATAAAATATTATATTGAGGAGAGAACTAAAATCCCCTGAAGTATCTCATATTAAAATAAATATTGTTATTATCTACATAATTTTATAAATAATGAATAGACATAATTATCGTTATTAACATATTTTAATAGATAATCAATAAACATTAATGAATCTAATTGACAAATTTTCACAAATAATTAATAAACATAATTATTATTATAACCATATTTTTATAGACAATTGATAAACATAATTATTATTATAACCGTATTTTTATAGACAATTAATGAACATAACTATTATTATAAACATGTTTTTATAGATTATTAAAAAACATTAATAAATGTAATTAACACGTATGTATAGATAATTAATAAACGTAATTATTATTATCAACACATTTTAATAAATAACTAGTAAATATAATTTAGCTAATTAACATATTTTTATATATAATTAATAAACATAATTATCGTTATTAACATATTTTAATAGATAATCAATAAACATTAATAAATCTATTTAACATAGTTTTATATAAAATCAATAAAAATAAGTATTATATTGAACATATTTTTATAGATAATTAATAAACAAAATTAATCTAATTAACATATTTTCATGTATAATTAATGAACATAATTAGCGTAATTAACATATTTTCGCAGATGATTATTAAACATAAATAATTTATTTAACATAATATTATAAGTAATCAATAAACGCAATTATTATTTTTAACATATTTATATATATTATTTTATTTGAATATATTAACATATTTTTTTGATAATTAATAAACATAATTAATTTAATCAACATAATTTATAGACAATAAATAAACATAATTATTATTATTAACAAATTTTTATAAATCAATAAATATAATTATTACATATAACATATTTTTACAGATAATTAATAAACAAAATTAATCTAATTAACATATTTTCATATATAATTAATGGACATAATAAAATAATAATTAACATATTTTCGCAGATGATTATTAAACATAATTAATTTATTTAACATAATATTATAAGTAATCAATAAACGCAATTATTATTTTTAACACATTTATATATATTATTTTATTTTAATATATTAACATATTTTTTTTTGATAATTAATAAACATAATTAATTTAATTAACATAATTTATAGACAATAAATAAACACAATTATTATTATTAACAAATTTTTATAAATCAATAAATATAATTATTACATATAACATATTTTTACAGATAATTAATAAACAAAATTAATCTAATTAACATATTTTCATATATAACTAATGGACATAATTAGCATAATTAACATAATTTCGCAGATGATTATTAAACATTATTAATTTATTTAACATAATATTATAAGTAATCAATAAAAGCAATTATTATTTTTAACACATTTATATATATTACTTTATCTTATTTTAATATACTAACATATATTTTTGATAATAAATAAACAAAATTAATTTAATTAACATAATTTATAGACAATAAATAAACACAATTATTATTACTAACACATTTTTATAAATAATTAATAATCATTATTAATCTAATTAACATGTTTTCGTAGATAATTAATGAAAAAAATTAGTCTAACATATTTTTACAGACAATTTATGAACATAATTATTGTAGATAATTAATAAACATAATTATTATAATTAACACATTTTTATAACTAATTCGTAAATATAATTAATCTAATTAATATATTTTTATAGGTAATCAATAAACATGATTATTATATTTAACATATTATTATAGATAATTAATAAAAAAAGTTAATCTAATTAATATGTTTCTATCGAAAATTAATAAACGTAATTATTATTATCAGCACATTTTTACAGATGTTTAAGAAGCATAATTATTATTAAATTTTAATTTGACGTCAGTATTGCCAAATAGCCATCGTTATTATGCTATAATTATTTATAACATAATAGTTATGCCATTATTTTTTTATTTAATTATTTGTAAATAATTTTTTGATCACGACCACTGATGATGGGCATTTGGCGATTCTCGAAATGATTGTATGGTCAGACAAAATTAAAATTAATCCAGAAATATGAAAAAAGAAGAAATTTTGATATTGTAGTTCACTACTTCTCGAAACCTCTCCAACAGAATTATTATTGTTATAATAAATTTTCGCAGACAATTAATAAACATTAGTCTTTTGTATAGTTTATGAGTTTGGGCTATTAAACAGAGTTTTCTCATAAATAAAGATTTTTTTATACGGCTATTCTTAGAGTATATACCATATGGAAAATGAACTGTTGTATCTCGTTGTTGATTTTTGGAATAAATGGTACGTCTATCGAGCTAGCGATATTTTAATAAAAATATGTATGTTATGCTAATCAAAATTTAAGTTAATTAGAAATTTTGGAATTTGTATTTACAATACTTGGAATAAATATTTGCATTGTCTATGGAAAAATCTGTATATCTTTTACAATCTTCTCTGCACTTGAAAAACTTACTACCTTAGTTCTTTCATAAAAAAAGAGATTAAATGTGTCAGCTTGGACAAAGTTAAAATCAGTTCCATTTGTCACTCACATATTCTACATATTTATGCAGTAATTAACTCATGTTACCTAGATTATTCAACATTTCTTGATTTACATAAAATTTTGCCAATACCTTCATTAGATCTTTGGTTTTCAGATCATTTACTCTAGAAATTGATTTCATAAAAACAGTTAAAGCATTTGTGGAGCTAATATCTTGCGTATTCATCAGCATTATTTCAGTGAGCAATAATATCTTATCATTTCGAGGGTCACTATTTATATTTTGAGCCTTGGCAACACTGATTGTTATCAGGTATTATCTGCCGTTTTTACACGAAAGTTTGACATTATTAAACATGACATACCTATGACTTTTTGTCAAAAGAGTGTTGTTTGTGTTATTTACAGTGACCACAGTTCGCTCACTGACAAGTTGAACGAATTCATAAAGGTCGTCCAAAATCATCTTTCTGTTGTGACAGAAAACATCAATGCTTTGACGCATTATGTACATTAAGACCGAAAAGTTTTCGGAAATTCTCATTTAAAATTCGCGCGCTGTATATTTTTCGATATTTTAAGTTTATGTAGTTTGGCAGCAATTAAGGACAATTACTATGCAAAAAATGAGAGCGATCTGTCAGACAGTTCGTTTACGGCAGCTGTTGAAACCAGTTCACCTCAGTAGTGCGTTGCGAAAAAAACAATGGAAAAAAATATTGGACAAAGAGTTTGCATCAAATTTTGTGTTTCGAACGAAATTTCGTGTGCAGAATCGTTGCGAATGCTACAAAAGGCTTATGGGGAATCAGTTTTATCGAAAACTCAAGTTTATGAGTGGTACAAAGCCTTTCAGGACGGTCGTACGACCGTCGAAGACATTTCGCAACGCACTACTGAGGTGAACTGGTTTCAACAGCTGCCGTAAACGAACTGTCTGACAGATCGCGCTCATTTTTGGCATAGTAATTAAGGACAGTGCTGCCAAACTACATAAACTTAAAATATCGAAAAATATACAGCGCGCGAATTTTAAATGAGAATTTCCGAAAACTTTTCAGTCTTAATGTATATATGTTTTTAAATATGTTAGAAAACTTAATGTTACATACAGCCTTTAAATGAGCTGCTAGAACGTGCAAAAAAAACGACTGAAATTTTTTAATTCTCATTCAGTTTAATGTACTTTAAGCTTATTACTGGTTACCAATATTGCACAATATTAAAATATTTTTAATACATACTATTGCTTCGTATTTGTTTGGTTGTTACTCACTGTTTAACTTTATCGTTTATCCTATATTTTTGAAAAATATATTAACTTATAATTAATTTACACTAGAAAAAAAAACATAATATAAAAAGACTATAATAATATAATTTGTATTAGTTATAGTTTTACTATCAGCAAGGAGTTTCAGTTGAGAAATAAAGTAATTTAGATCAAGTCAATGGAAGTTATAAACTAGCGTTTAATATGATTTTTAAACAATCGTTGTAATATTTCTCTTTATTAATTAATTTATTTCTATATATTGTGTTAAATAATAAAGTTATTATCAAAATTCAAAAAAAAAAAATTTTATGTATATATTTTACAACACTTGATTCTATTAAAATTATTTTCGATGACCTATTTGCTAATTGAACTTACAAATAGAATGGCTGTAAGGTTCCACTAAGACAACGTGACACCATATATAAGCTTAGTTACTTATCAAAATATATTTTTTTTTTATTAACGATTCTTAAAATCACGGTTGCCACTTGAAAATTTTTTTCTGTACCAAAATTGGTTTAAAAAGGTACCATTTCTGTAAAAAAAGGTCCAAAATTTTTCTATTGTCTTTTTATAAGAAAATACAATTTATATAAAATGTACAAAAAGTATAAAACAATACAATATCCACAATAAAGTTGGGTCGCCGAAAATGTACCATTTTATGAACATGAGTACCAGAGTACCAAACGGAAAAAAAAGTACCAATTTTGGTACTAAAGTACCATAAGTGGCAACCGTGCTTAAAATATAGACAAAAAATCGTCAAAACAGCTTGAATGAGATATAATGTCCACTAACTCTATTCTCCAGACCGGCACCTTCAAACTATAAACTTTTCCAGAGTCTACAAAATTATTTTAACCTTACAAACTTTACTTCAATTGAGGAAGTTAATTATTAACTAAAAACTTTTTTGCATGGAAATAACTAAAATATTATAAGATTGAAATCGTGCTACAGCCAGAAAGTTAGGATAAGGTATTGGACCACAATGGACAACATAGCATTCGATAAGAAAATATTTTCATGAATTTCAGCAAAAAAGAAAGAAATCGCTTCTTATATAAAACTATAAGATAAAATTAATTCAAATTCCAAATCTGTCGGTTAGTTAGGTATATACCAAAAATTAAGCAGAATGAGCTAAACTAATCAATCATTCTGATAAAAGGACGATTAATTATTTTCGTTTTTAACCTGATCTAAGTAAGGTAACTGCGTAGAAATGGCAAACGTATCAGAATAACTACGATACTTAAGCAGAATCTTAAGTTTTGCATAGTTTGAATTATAATCAATACATTAGAACTATAGATCCCAATCAGAATAGAACAAATAAAAGTCAGCTGGCTTACGATGATCGATAATTGTACGGAAGTTTTCAATTTTATAAAAACAAAATGTTTAGTATCTTAGTAGATGTGTCTAAGACATAAGGAGTACTTTCTTCTTTGATAATAACATTGCGTCCACGCTCATCATCATCTTTGATATTTGCAGTACAAAAATAATATGTAAACAATTGAAAAAATAGATGTTTTTAAACACCAACACAAATAGGTGGATATTTGATTTCATCCAAAACAGCTGCATGGTCAACATAAGGAGTACTTTCTTCTTTGATAATAACATTGCGTCCACGCTCATCATCATCTTTGATATTTGCAGTACAAAAATAATATGTAAACAATTGAAAAAATAGATGTTTTTAAACACCAACACAAATAGGTGGATATTTGATTTCATCCAAAACAGCTGTATGGTCAACTCATGGATTCACTTGATTGAAAAATACAAAATCTTATGGATTTTAAAATTTCCTTAATGTAACTTCCTTTAGAAGGGTGCGAATAGAAATGAAAAGACAACAACAATAATTTAGTTAATACCAATATAAGTTTATATAAGCCTGGCACTTGCAGTGCAAACAAATCGAATATTTCCTGAGACCACTGATGATGAGTCAGTGGCAATATTCGAACCAGCGTTGTATGGTCAACTAAATTTACATAAATTAACTAAATTTTTGTTGTTGTCTTTTCATATCTCGTCGAACCCTAACAATTGCTTATTTTATATAGTTATCTAAGTTTACGTGTCGTTGTTTATTGGACCTAATCCTCGCAGTGTGAAGACTGATGACTTTAGCAGCTGCATGAAACTACTTTTCCCTTAAAAGTAGGAAAAACATTCAATATTTTTCTCCTCTTATTATTGATTTACGCTGAAAAGTTGCTGTAATTTGTTTAAGGAAGTCTACTCATTTCTCATTCTTTCCCAAAATTGAGGTATTCTAAAGATATTTTCAAGCTGTTGAGTAGAAAATTATAATTTGTGATAATTGTACTTTACTAAGAGATACGCTGGCCCCTAAATTATTGCCAATTGCCAACCCCTAATCTATTGCTAATTAAGTTGAGTTGATTACGATGACATAAGAATAATTTAAATCAATCAATCAATCAATCAGTCGATCATTTGAAATTAATAAGTAATTACAAAATGAAGTACAAAATAAAAGAGTACCTGCGAATTATTTGAAATACTGACACAGTGCAATTGACAACAATTGATTTATATTAACTTTCACTGCCTGAAGGGATCCGAGCATGGAATGAAAAGGACAAATAAACCAGAATTTGTGTCAGTGGCGGCCACAGTTTCGTTTGTCCAATATGTCAAATTAAATTTCTACACTTTAACAACAATTGCAATTGAAATGACAACAACAATAGTTTCAGAGCAGCGACAGTAGAACGACAGCGGTAGGGGCAGCAATACGAGAAGCAACAACAGTAAATAAACACAACTACAGTAGAAGTACAACGAAAATGAAAAATAAAGACCAAACGGCAACAACAATTTGTAAAACGTTGTGTTAACTTGACAACTTGCAACACACGAACCAACAACAAGCAAGCAGGAACTTAGTAAGTTGTACATGGCATACGGTGCCATCAAAAATGCGTCATGCCACATACTAAACATTCAGCTGCTCCTTGAGTGTCCACCACTGAATGACTGTGAAGTAATAACAAACACAGTAAACAACATGCAACACAACGCACAACTCAACACACAACTCAACACATGCACAGGTTTACACACCATACATACTACACACCACACATAGCGCACACAAAGTTGCTATGGTGATTATGTTGGTATTCTTGATGATGCTGCTATTGTTTGTAGTAGTACCAGAAAAACACATACACAGTCACACAGTCACACAGTCACACAAACCTGCGCATAAGTATAAACACTTACGGTCAACACCACAAATTGGGGTGTTGGTGTAATGTTTGCGCGTGTTATTTGGGGGCACATGACATACCGAACGTTGTGTTGTGTTGTGCTGTGTTGTGTTGTGTTGAAGTAGCAAACAAAAGTTGAAAAAAAAAAATGAAAAAAAAAAAATATTAAAAAATTACTCCAATTTCTTTGCGTAAACATTATAAAAAGCATAAATTTAAAGAAGAAAAAAATGAGCATAAGCAACTGTAATAAGACATCAGCAGTAGTAGGGGGCGCTGTGCGATAGGTAATGGGAACATAATTGCCTATTGTGAACTTAACAAAACAGATGCGTTACGGAAAGTTGAGCGAGAATGTTTCTTTATTGCTTTTCCTACTTTTCAAATTGTTTTGGTTCAGCAGGTTTCACGTTTTCTACTCGACAGCAATTGACGAGTTTTCATTGCTCTTGAAACCAAATTTTTTTTTGTTTTTTTTTGTTTTTTTTTGTTTGTTGATATAATCGAAAAAGTTTCTGAAACATCTGAATTTTGTTTTTCCAGTATTTAAAGAGCTGAGACAATTTATGATATTTTATAGATCATATACGAGATATGATCGAGAATTTCCAAATTGTATGTATTTTATATATAAGTTGCGTTATATCTGTTTTGTGTATTGGTTGTACTGTCAATAGTGAAGGTGTGAATTAAAGAATATACGATTTAATGAGCCTCAACAGCTTAATCAAGAGTTCATTTTAGTAACAAATGTGAGCCACAACTAATAAAGCTAGATTAAAGTTAGATATTTTAAAATATGTATCGTTTAACAATCGCTGAACGTGTCTTCATTTTGTAAGCATACCCCAAAATTGTTGGCAGTGATAAGACTGTAAAACTATTTTGTGCCAAAATTTTTGTGAAAAAAAATAATTATTCAAATCTGTAACTTTTATTAATTATGGACTAAATTGGAAACAACATCTTAAACAGAAATCTAACCAAATCAAGAACAAATCTCGACAAATGTATTGGCTAATTGAACATCATTCTCAACTTAATCAATACTGTTAAAGATGTTGTTATCTATCTGTCGTGAAACCGATTTGGATGTATGGCATACACCTATGGGGAAGTACGAAACAATCGAACCAAGACATCATACAGCGAAATCAAAACAAATAATTATTTTAATTTTTTTATTGCTGCTTTGTTAATTCTTTGATAAAAACTGTGAATACTTTTTATACCACATAATAGGAACTAGTCATAGTATCATTGCAACCGAATTTGGATCTAATAATGTTGAATGGGTATGCGAATTAATTAATAAAAAAGATATATTAAATTGTATGTGTATGGGTTTGCTAAGGAGGAGATTATTTAGTTAATTTGATTTTTATTTATTATTTCAAATACATTTCACTCTTAAAAAAATAAGATTTAATAAGTAATATACGCCATGTCTTCTACCGTCTGAAAAATGGAGTATGGGATGGTGTGCTATAGTAAAAACCTTTCTTATGTTGGGATATAAGTAATAGGCTGTTATTATCAAGCCTGTTATTATGTGATCTTTTTCCCCGCATTTTTTTCTTTTATTTTATTTTGCGTTATTTTTTCTGCGTTTTTTTTCTGCGTTTTTTTTTCTGCGATTTTTTTCTGAGCTTTTTTTGTGCTAATATGAAATTGCAGCATAATTAAAGATCGGCTATGTATGTGCTATGATATGTATTATGATTGCTGATGAAACCGTGATTGTTGATGACAATATAAATCACATAAAGGATATTATGGACAGAACTCCAATTTTGCTATAAATTACAATGTCATTTTTTTGCAATTGATACTAGAATCGATTCCACATTTAAAAAGGAACTTCAATCTTGTTTATATACCTACCGAGACAAATAAGACTGTAATGAAATATAATGTCTTCACTACTGACTGCATGTTAACTCAGTGCAGGTTTAAATGAGTGCGGGATGCTATATACGAGAGTGTAATGTAAACAGTAATATGAATGTATATACTAGCTAATGTGTAAACAGTAATATATCATATTTAATAATACATTTAAATATATTATTTATTTAATATATAATTTATTAAATATATTTCATTTATTTATATAATAATATATTAAAAATGTTCACATGTGTATTTTCTATATTATAATAGTCAGATGTTGAGTTATTTTCTACATGAGACTTTTTTCATCTCATCAAAACAGATTTGACTGTACGAATCATATAGTTTCTTATATTTGTATATATTCCCTTGTCTTGTTCTTTTATTTTCACCAAACTTTTGAAAAAACTGGAAAGAAAAATTTTTAGAAAAATATATATTTGATGTTTAGTTTTAAACACTTCTTTCGTCTAAAAAAGTGATATTGTGCTCAAGCCACGAATAATCTATAGTCGGTTTTATATAATTGCACTACAGTGAGAGTTGTCAACTATTGTAGGCGACGCTGTAAATCATGTTTTGGAAATTATTCTCGTCTTTTTTAAATATTTAAAATAATATTTAATATAAAACAAAATTAACAAAACTTCAGAAAAATGCTCGAACATAAATGTTAAGTACGGCTTTGAGTCAGTTGGTTAAGTTACACTGACTCTGAGCTTCAAATTTGGCAGGGCATGAGTTCGATTCCTGGTATTTGCACTTTTAAAAAAAAATTATTTACGAATAATAAAATACAAGTATTATTTTCAAGATCAGTAATGACGGACATTTGGCAATACTTGATACAGATATATGTTTCGCCAAAAATTCATTAAATAAAATAATATGAAAATAAATTTTTGTTGTTGTAGTTCATTACTTTTCGAAAATCTTTTTATATCACTTTTTTTTTATATTTCTTTAAGTACTTACTAATTAAAAGAACTTCTTTTGAGTTTAAATATTTCCACAATATTCGAAATAGATTTGACTATATACGAAATAAATTTTTTAAATAAATAAAAAAAACCTTAATATAGTTTTTAACCATTTTCACAATATATATATATGATTATTTTAGCTTATATGGGATATGCCGATGACTATTTCAAAATAATTGTTCATTTGAAAAATTCACTCTTCTCCTTCTGGCAGCTTATGGTAAGTCCTTTGCAGTTTTCCAATTTTTTGTTTTAATAGAACTTTTGAAGAGCCAGTGGAGGATTAAAGTATTAACAGTGTTGGTAAAATGTTGAAAAACATACTTATGAGATTAAGCACGTTTAAAAAAATGTGCATGAAAACTAATTAAACTTATTAAATGTTCTGTATTAATATCAAGTCATCACTGTACTTGTGCTCATACTTAAATTACAAATAATTATCTACTTCCCCGCTTCCTGAAGCATTCATATTGTTATGATATTGAACACTTAGAGTAAGTGGCTGCACATTATTGGGTAAGTGGAATTCAAATGAAATACAATTAATTATTATTTCGTTTGAAATAAACATTAATTTATTTTAAAATGCGTTTTAAGTATTTGCATTAACAACAAGTTTGTAAATTACTCAACTGAAATGCCAAGCCTCATTAAATGCACGCGTTTCAAAGCTAGTACTTCATGGCTTTATTACTAATGAATTGATGTTAAAATATATAAATTCATGATTCTGAAGAGTTCATAGTTGTTGCACTCAATATTCTTTAATTAAGTTTTTCGTTTTTCATTTCAATAAACTCATCAATTAAGTGGAAAATAAAGTGAAAATAATGGATGAACCACTGTTCAGCCAACTCATTCCGAATTAAGACTTTTTGACTTACCTGCCATTATGGATATTGAAAGCTCATGAAGTAAATTTCGAATTATGCAAATATAAAATTTAAAACTGATTCTTTCATACACATTCATATGTATATATATAATTACATATTCCTTAAAAGTTTCTTCGTGACCATTATCTTTCCAAATAAATTAAATTTATTTTAACCACAACTGCGAATATTTGTTGAATACTCAGCTGGGATGACATAAGGCATAAAATAAAATGGAATAATGAGATTCCGACGGTTTTTTTTTTCTTGCTTGCTGCAACGTCATTTAACATAAATCATTGAATCCTTAAAGCAACAGTGGGCAAAATAGGTGGGTGGGGAAAAATAGCAAAATGTTAAAATTGCGGTTTCACAAGGACACGTCACAGATTTGCGCACATGAAAAATATTAAAATAACAGCGATGACCGTAAATGGCGTTACATCAAGTGACTAAAATATGAGTATTACTTCCATATATTACCCTACCTCTTGAAAGCGGTCCTAATTGGTATATCACTTAAGCTTATATATGAGCGGCTTTTTGCGAATTGATTTGAATAATAAATGCATGAAATATAGTACATGTTTCGACTGCATCAACTTATATCGGTGAATATAAAATAGACTCCTTATTGATATTTCTTTAATTAGGTATAAAGATAGATAGTCTGTGGGTATTTGTGAAGATAGACAGATATTAAAGCTTTTTTTAAATCAATTAAAATTATTTTCATTTTATAAATATGTAAAAAAATAAAAATTAGATCTATCAGTTAGCTTCTTTGCAAATAGTTCACATTGCGCTAAAATGCAATAATCTGCTATGACAATAAAGTCCATAAAATGTATTTTAAATCTTTTTAATA
Source organism: Teleopsis dalmanni (assembly GCF_002237135.1). Classification (NCBI taxonomy): domain Eukaryota; kingdom Metazoa; phylum Arthropoda; class Insecta; order Diptera; family Diopsidae; genus Teleopsis; species Teleopsis dalmanni. The sequence goes on from NC_051848.1 coordinate 39,270,122, forward strand.
TTTCATAAAAAAGTGTATAAATTCAAACGGTTTGAAATTGAGTTAGATGCTTTACGAATATGATCTTCTGGAATTTGGACCCATTCCTGAACAATGGCTTTCTTCAACGCATTCACACTAGCATATTTTTTAGTCTTCAACTTGATCTCAAAAATGGCCAGATAGTCTATTAAATTTGCGTCTTTCGAATTCGAAAGCAATTGAGCTTTATGAGACAGTGCAGAGTTTTTTTGGAACGTTCATGGTCTATGACCGAAATGTGTGCGTGCTCGCGGCTCTATGAAAACCAGGCTCGATGAAAACAATCGAGCTCGTAAAGGTATGTTTAAGTTGAGCCTTCACTTTCCGACCCATTTTAGATGTTGTTATTGGTTGTTTTTTCGTCTACCATCATAACGTTGGACCATTGACGCCGCTGCCTGTACTATTATAACTATTTATGATATGATACAAAACCATTTTATAGACATTGAGGTGCTTGAACTCACGAACAATAGCTGATTGTTATTTTTCAACCAAATATGATGCAATCACAACTCACTAGACGCAAATGCTTGTGATGGCTTGTAAACAATATAAACAAAAGTTATTCATATGCATTTCACATAGTTGGCAATATCTGTTTGACAGACACAACCCTGTATAATATATTGTATATGTATATCTTTCAGATTATTGTTAAACCTGATCTGTGAAAAAATAGAACAAACAATAACTAAAACTCATCAACTCTAAACATAATGTTTGCCGACGCTATTCAAATGCTTTTTGACTTAAGTATTTTCTTCAACGAAAATGGCACAACGGGGCGTATGAGTGTTTTTAAATGGTTTTGTGCGTTCTACTCAAAAAAATGTGTTAAGAAATCAACATTTTGTGAAAGTAGTACTTTTAATTTCGTAATATTTTTTCTAATCATTATAGTTTGAATTTAATTTTTTGCATTCTTATATTTTTTTTTTTTATTGAAAATTTAAATCATCACTCCAAGCTGCTTCGCTGCACTGTCAAGTGTTCTGAAGTGCAATAATTCTAAATGTACCTCTATTTTATCTTTTCCGTTTTATGTCCTTTACTTCAAATGACCATGGCACTATATATTAGAGAAATTTAACTGATGTATTGTATGACCTCGAATGTAAAAAGCAATTTCCCTTCGCCGATTTTACCTTTCAGTACATATTTTACTTCACAGATACAAATTTTTTAAGTGGAAATGCTCGTATAGAATTTTTTTAATTAATATTATTTCACACTTTGTAAATAAGAAGTTTTTATACTACAATTAGTTATTCTGTATTTTACCATAAGTCAATGAAAGTATATAATTATTCCTTTTCTAAGCAGAAAAACTATTTTTAGTCTGTATAAACTTAATTCCAAGCTAAGAATAAGGCTTTTCTATACAAATGAATAGAACGAATAGATTTCGATACCAGATTTCGATTTGGTATAATTTCAATTTCATTTTCATTAACAGCAAGGCTCCGAATTGTTCTGGACTAGTCAATAGCATTGCCTTTGTTTTGAATAGGTTTGTATGAAGATATTTTTGCACTTAATTTCAGAAACAGAATATTGAATAATGAAGAAGAAAAATTTCATTTAAACTCACAACAAAAGTCATTTAAACTCTGGATTTTAAATGCCGAAGGTATGGCAATTATATTATTAAAATATTTATTATTATTGAATTTAATCATTTTTAATTAAAAATCTTATTCATATGAAAGAAAATCTAGTAAATGAGAAATCTAAATATATTATTAAGTTGGAAAAATTTGCATTGTGATTTGGAGATTATTTCGCCCCCCCCTGATGGACTCAGATTATTTTGCCAACTCCAATTTTCTTGATAAATTATAGTATTAAAGCTAAATCACAAAATTTTAAGTCTTCATCCATTATGTGGTGTCCACTTAGGCACATCTTTCGTTTATGCGTCACATATGACAGAAAATCTGTTATCAAATAGTAAATGAGAAATCTAAATATATTATTAAGTTGGAAGAATTTATTTCGGCCCCATGATGGACTTAGAGTATTTTGTCAACTCCAATTTTCTTAATAAATTATAGTATTAAAGCTATTGGATTTCTTCATCCAATATGAGATATCCACCTAGGCACATCGTTTATGCGGCACTACTAGGCATGCTCGTACGACGTGTTTTGAGGTCTCATTCTTTTAAATGAATTTTGAGGCTACATGAAAAAAATACCTTTCTTGATTGGTCTATAAAATTATAACATCATCGATGAAATGAGTTCAGTTTATTCAAACTCGTTGAATGATTTGAGTATGTGAACTGTTGAACTTCTATTTTGCAATCATAATTTTTTTTCGGAGTCATACCTAAATATTCGATAATATGATTTAAATAATATGTATATGTATATGTATAGAAATATTTAAAAAATTAAAAAAAGTCTTAACCAAAACTTACAATAAAATGACATATTCTTGAAATTTATTTTCACCTCACTTAATTTGATAAGAAAATGTTTGCAGTTGAGTTTTTAAGTTATTCGCAGATAAATAACTCAACTCGGAATGCCACACTAAACTTTCAAAAGATAGTTTCCCAATAACCGAAATTCATGAAAAGTTTCTTCCAACTTGACATGAATTTAGTTCTTACTTTCAACCAAGAAAAATGAGGTGGTGAGCTCAAGCATTTATAGATTAAAACTTTTATTTGGAATAATTAAAATTTAATTAAAATATGAAATTAAATTCAAATTACTATCATTTACCAAAATCACCAGTTCATTTAAAAGAAAAAAAGTTTTTTACTGTTCTTAGTGTATTTCATAATTTGACTTAAAATAAATTTTCCTAAAATTTAAGAAAATTTTGGTTGGGCAAAAAATTTTCGGCATTTGTTTTAACTTTTAGTGTATGCTAAAAATTGAAATAATTTAACAATACTTTTTTTTCTTTTGACTTAATAACTTAACTGCAATTATGTCATCATTTTTGATATCGCTCGGATAAAATGCATTTTAATTGTGGATTGGGCAAAAAGTATTCGTCATTTGCTTCAGCTCTCAGTGTATGGTAAAAACTGACAAATATTTTGTAATAACAATCATTTTATTTTTTGACTGTATAACTTAACTGCAAGTATGTTGTCGAAATTAATATCTATTGTATAAAAGGTATATTAATTTTGGGTTGGGCAAAAAGTCTTAGGCATTTGCTTTTACTTTTAATGTATGCTAAAACCTGAGATATATTTTGTAGTAATAATCACTTTTTTTTGTTTGAATAACTTAACTGCAAGTAATCAATTAAATTTGATAACTTTTGGATAAAATGTAGTCTATTATACAGTCTTAGAAGAACAAAGATAGACTTTAGTTTTATGTTTTTTTTTTTTGATCACCTTCTTTGATTTAACAACAGTTCTTTATATTGAATTCATTTAAGAAGTTATGACGGCTAACATTTAAAATTATGTACATCCTGCAGTTTTAGAACTCCATACAATGGAAATTGTTGATTGAAGAATCAGTATTAATATCGTTTATGCTTAGTATTCATACGCTTTGGTACCGAGAGACTTATAAATGTACACCAAAGTAAGATTAATGGTGTAAAGAAATTGTTTCGATGAGATTCTAGTGGATGTTATGACTGACATACTGAATACAATCTCGGCTCCGATGAAAAGATCGAATCGTTTCAATAACATTATTTTCAAAAGCCTTTTAGTAATTTAAAAGACTTCGACTAATGAACTGTATGCTATTCCTACTGATGATTAACAAGAATGATTAGAAAAATTTCTTAAGTCTATCCAGTGCAGTGTTGATTTGGAAGGAAACCATTTTAAACAATAAGTAGAATAAAAGATTAAAATAAAAAAGCTTGGTATATTTTTTTTTGAGACTAGTCTTTAATGGACTACAGAAACAAAAATCACACTCAACAAGTCTCTTATCTTGTCTGACCTGCTGTATGGTGCAGAAATTTGTGCAATTGCTAACAGTGGTGAGATGGTGTTAGGAGCATTCAATAGAAAAATTCTGTGGAAGATCTATGTGCCCTTACGCGTAGGCGACGAGTATTGAATTAGTTGAAATGATAAGATGAAGATATAGTTAAGCGTAAAGGAAAGAAAGAAGAAAAGATGAAAGTGCCCCGGCTAGAAGGGTGTTTGATTCAGTACCCACAGGTGGAAAATGTGGTAAGGAACGTCCGTACCTTTGATGGAAAATCAGGTGACCAACGATTTGGGAGCGCTCAATACTACCAATTGGCGACAGCAAGCTATTAAACGTGCTAGATGGCGGAGGCTATATGACGCGATCAAGGACGATTTACGTTTGTAATGGCCAATTAAGTAAGCAATTAAGTAGATTTAATCGGATTCAAGAAAGACGGTATACACTCCGTCGTACTGATTATATTTTTTATTTGAAATATAAAGTTATTTAGTTATGAATTTGGTCATTTAAATAAAATTAAAAATTATAATCGAATTAAATCATTAAATGAACACATTTCCAGACTAAAATATTATGAGATAAGCTCTAAAGAAACTGAATTTTAATTTTTTGTTAACATTTAATATTACTTAGAGTGAGACTATTACCTTTTCCTCTACTATTTTTCAAAACAAAAATCTATTGAGTTAAGTTCGTAGCAGTGTGAGGAACATATTGTATATATTTGTATATGGAATAAATCAATTTAGTATCAAAATTTTAAAGCAATTATATTAATTAAAAAACCAAACTGTATACATAATTTTAATTAAATATTAAATATTAAATATTCTGTACATTGCTTGCATATTCTATCCTTGCCGAAATTCAATGAAATGCTCCAAATGCAGATTTGGCAAAAACAGATTTTATTGACAATAAATTTTTTTTTTTCGTCCTCAATTCAACTCTTTTAGAGATGAAGATGTGTATATCCTTAAAATGGGGAGACCATTTTATTCCGTTCAATTCAAATTTTTACTATCGCCTCAAATGCTTATAGAAATAAATAAATAAGTCACTTTATTATTAATACCTTTAATACTTTTTCATTGAAACTGAATACTATTTCATTCACTTTATTTTTATTTTTCATTATTATCGGACTTATGAAATTTAATACAATAATTTTTGGCAACTGTATACAGTTCTTACAATTGTGTATCTACAATCTGCATAAAATGTTAACTTAATTCAAAAATATCTGATAGATGTATTTAGAATAATATCAGTTCTTACAGAATACTGCATTCAGAGGACAACTTATAGAACAATAATAAGACTCTAGATTGTGTTCTCTAGCGCCTGATGAGGGAGAACTTATTAAAACATATATGCTACAGATGCAGAGGTATCCATATGTTCTTCCGTTCATTCCCCAATATCTCTAGATGTAAAATGTGGTAATATGCGAGTCAGGTGCTGATTATTTCGGTTATTCTTAATATTATGTTAGCTCCGTACAGGAATATCAGAGTTGCTGTTGACTGTTTCTTGACTGGGTGCTGAGAGCTGGTTATTATTTGAAAGTTCTTCAATAATTGTGGAGTCGTGACTAACGTATATCATACATCTGCCTTAAGTTTTTTGTTTAAATAAGTATGTACACATAAAAGCATAACAGAAAATTAGTATATCTTCGATTAAAAAGCACTGCTTCTGTTATTATGATTACTATTAGAAAAATTTATAAAAAATATTATATATTAAATATTTGATTGAAATATCTTTGCTCGGTACAAGTAAGTATTGCAGTCTCGGTGCTGACAATTCACTGCACAATAAGAAGATATGGTATTCCATGACCACATATCCACTTCAAGCAAATCTTTGACTACAAGATGTTTAAAAATCTTTCCTAATTGACATGATAGATTTGCTATCAAATTAAATTCAGGGAAAAATGCTATTTTATAGATTCGTAAGGTTGGTTCTATTCTACCTGAGCCACGGCTTCTTCAGAGATCTAGTGTATGACCAATCTTGTTGTGAGTGTCTAAAATTTAAGTTGATTAAGTTTAAGTTGATCCACATTTAAGTTGATTCTGTGGGTCTCATTCGTGATATTACAACAGATAATTATTGATATTTCACGGTCATTGTCTGTCACTTAAGCCTAGATTAACCGATGGTTTCTGCGTTTTGATAAGTAGTTCAGTTTTTATTACAATAAATCCTCTTGGGTTGCAAAAATTTTATCTTATTTTTAAAGTTTTTAAAAATTCTTTATTCATATATTTTTAAGCTTTTATTTTTATTATAAAATGAAATTTATTTTTTTTTTGCATTAAAAATTACTAAGCGCTGTGTTAATTTAAAAAACTTTTTGATAAAATTGTTCGTATAACAAATAAATTATTTTTAATCAATTTATTTAATTTATTTAAAAAAACTGCTGTTTGTAAAATATTTAAAAATTATTTCTGAAATTTAAATTGCCGTCGTCCTTTCTACTTCCTGTCGAAACCACCTGTAAGACTTTTGCGTGAAGTGACTTTTGCACTTCCGTAGAAAAACAAAAGACTATAAGAATTAATTAAAAATAATTTTTAATTAAAATTAATTTTATATAAATTGAAAATAAAATAAAATAAATAATAATAATAAATAAAATAAAATAAAATAAAATAAAATAAAAATATGAAATTCTATATTTTGAAAATGTTAAAATTATTTTTGTTATAGTTGTTTTTATTATTAATATATTAAAGTAAATAAATATAATTTAATTCATTAAATAATAAATAAAATGAAATAAATATATATAATTAAAAAATTGTGAAGAAACCCACTGAATCCTGAATTTTCTATGTTTAATAGAAAAATGCAATGCGGAGGGATGTGGGCACTTTTCGCCGAAATCAAACTGTTGACTCAGTTCCTGCTACAACTGAAATTGAAACACATAATATTTGCAGAAACAGTTTGAATTGGAACAGCGGCATGCTGCGTATTCTTGAGCCTGCGTACAACTAAGGACAGCATCGCTCTCAAAATGCATTACCCTATCAGAATTAAGAGAAGTACGGTGGTTAGGATGCATAGTTTAGTTATCAAATTTTCAAGAGTAGCGCACGGATATGGTTAGAATATTAAACAAATCTATAACTCATATGAATTACATTAGATGTTCAAGAATTAATATATATTACTAAACTTATTTCAGTCATAACTTTTTTTATGATTATTTTCATTTTAATTTTCAAAAATTTATTTTTATTTATACTTTTCTTTTTAATATTTTCTTATTATACATAGTTTAATATTGATAAATGTTTCATATGCCTTATAAGCTATTAACATAAAAATGTAGCGTAACATTTAGTAACAGGTAAACCATTACTTAATGAAATACTTTCATTTGCGCGTGCATGTGCACACACACACACGCACACATACCCCAATGTACAGTACTAACAACTACCGTTAGTTATACGCTTAACATTACCTCAACTTATGTTAAGCGCAGTTGAAAATTTTTCACTGTTAAGTTAACATAAAAACAACATAAAAAGCGATCAAAAAATAATTATATGTTTTTATTAAAAATAAAAATAAAAATTATACGACTTGAAAAACTGATATAATTTTTATTTAATTTTTAATAATTATTTATAATACTTTTAGCCAAAAATGAAGTTATGTGAATTATTATTTCTGTTATTGATTTTTTTTAAGTTAATTTTAGGAACACCATTTCTTTATTGCTTTTTCATTTGTATTATTAACTTAAAAAAAGCACGAATGTATTGTTTTAAAATACGGGCACTCATATGGGACACTCATCTGGGAAGAAACAAACAAACAACAGAATAACACTTTCGCACTAAACAGGTTACAAAGATTGGCGGGTGCCATGCGGACTTGTCCAACAGCATCCATGGAAGTTTTTTAAAACTCACACCCTTGCCGATATATATCGGATCCCAAGCAAAAAGGGCAGTTCTAAGTATGAAGAAAGGAAATATAATGGATAGCTGGCTCAATAGAAGGAAGCTCGAAAATCTTGCCAAGCAGCGTCTGGAACTTTCAATGCCAGGGGACACGATGAAACCTAAGTTCAGCTTTACTAAGCTTTTTAAAACTGAACTAAGCAAAAAAAAAAAAAGCTGGAAGGGCATCAATCAAACCTACCAGCTAACGAATAGCACAATCGCATGGTTCACTAACATCTCGCTTACGGAGGAAGGTGTCGGAGCGGGCATAGTCGGATCAGACAAGAAGCACTGGGAAGCGCTGGGGAAAAATACTAGGATCTATTAAACGGAATTTTACGCAATTTTAAAATGCGTACTCATTAATATTGGCAATTTTTGACCACCATAAGTTTGAGTTGTTTTTACGTTTTACGTTCCATCGATTAATGTTCCCCAGTCGTTCAATGTGATTTTTATTCTCAATGTTTTCTTTGCATTCTTAAAATTTTTTTTTTATTGTACTTATAAGGAATTTTTTTTTTTTTGACATAAACTGATTACTGAAAGCTATAACTTAATATAAGTTTTCTGTTGTTTACGTAGTATTTGCTTAACTATGCTTAACAAATGCTAGTATTGACATTGAATTTGATATAGATAACCGTAACAGTACTACCAACCTGGTATTATCGAAATTGAACAACTCTCTAACGCGTTTTTTAAACGAAATCCAACACTGTTCTCTTTTGCTTACAGTGTAATAGTATATAGATATGTGATATGATGGCATGAACTTAAAAGTATTTTAAATTTTTAATTCCAGACTTTATATTAAATGAAATACATACATTCTTCGTATTCGATTTCAAACTAAGTACGTAGGTTAAGCTAATTAGTTGAAGTTATATATTGTTCGGGTATTTCCGCAGCAATAACAGAAGATAACTTTAAGTGAGCCGCAAATGCATTAAACTTAACATAAGCGAGTTGTAGCAAATAATTTCAGTCAGTATTGGAATCAAATTTTAATATCTACAAATAAGTTTTAGTCTAATTACACAAAAATATATATATAATATATATATATATTATATATTTAAAAACATATGTGCTTATAATGTTTTAAAATTATTATAATTCATAAAGTGTTGTGATTTCTCAGGAATAAATGCTGAGCGATTCGCTCAATAATTCCCCAACGGTTTAAGATATACAGCTGAATGTTTTCTGGAGATATTATGTTCATTTATAGATGTTTGTTATTACAAAAAAGTACAAACGACTTAATTTTTTTAGATTTTTTCATATCACTTGTATGTTATATGAAAGTTATTTGCTTTGAAAATTTATTTGTGACACCTAAAATGAGTTACCAAATAAAATAACATTAAATTTAATAAATAAACTATTAATATTATTATTGTATTATATTATTTTTTATATTAATAAAAAAAACAATATAAGGATATTTGTTTACTGCTAATAGCTGTTGCGAAAAAGTGAGTCAGTTATTGTGACACAATAACTCCCATTTAAATAACTCCCTACCCATAAGTTTTTATTTTGCCTTGAAATATTTTTATTTTTAAAATTATTTTCTTTATATTATAAATATTATTTATTTAATATTACTTATTTATTTGAAAATATGCAGAAAAAACCTTTTGGGACCAACTGTGTGCTACTTATAACTTTTGTCTAAATTCACCCCTCTGTTAATTATAGTTTGTGACACAGTGTAACTCCCATTTAAATAGGTCTTAAGCATTAACATTTTATGTGTATGTTATGTTGCTGTTAATGTTTTCATTTCATTTTAACAAATAGCGAGCAAATGAAATTCCAATGCATGCGAATGCGATAAATGAAATGAAAAGGAATTTTTTTTTAAACAAAAATGAAATTGTGTCAGTTACGTCAAAAAGTTGGGGGTGTAAAATGTTAAATAACAGTGAACTGATATGTTACAATCTTTTCAACACATAGCATAAGTAGAAACTTATAAAAGAAATATGTATATTATATGTATATATATATATTTATATAGAACAAAAAAATTTTATAAACATAACAATATAACAATATTAAAGAATATTTAAAAATAAAAAACAAATTTTTTTTTGGTTTAAACAATGTTAAATAATATAAAATCAGGTTGTTTAAATTTTTTTAATATATCATAAACAGTAATTCATAAAAATATGTATATGTATATATAAAAAAGCTGAAAACTTTATAAGACACAAAAGAATTATTGAAAACATTAGAAAAGAAAGAATTTATTATTGCTAAAATTTGTTCTTAGGAACATTTGTTTTTTTTATTAATAATTTTGTTTAGTAAAATTTTTTTTAATAATAATAACATTTTTTATAAATGTTTTTTTAAGTAATAAATTTTTTTTTTTCTCAATAAATTGCATATATATTTTAATAAATTATTTCATCTTTTAACTAATAAATTTTACAATTTGTTTAATATAACAAATTGATTGCCCGCCCATCAAATGTTAGCAGCAGCCGTTATTATGTTATTAATACTGCGTAATATTGCATTCGATTGCAGTAGCTACCCCAACTGCAACAGCTACAAATGCTACAAATGCTCAACTCAACGCCTACTGCTTTCTTTCACTGCTTGCGTTATTATTTCTCGTGTGAAGCAAATAAATTCAAATAACACACGCACTTATACTCTAACAGAGCGACTAACAGTGCTCCAACTACACTAACACATACAAAACCAGTTGCGGTTACCGTTCCCATCACATAACTGCTGCTGCTTAAGTTTTTCCGCTAACGCAGATGCTGACAGTGCTGCGCTGCGCTGTGCTTTGCTGCTCAGTGACGCTGTGCTATGCTGTGCTATTGCAAAATTTCGTCTTATCATTTGGGGCATGTTCGAATTGTTGGCTGCATACGATTCAGTCCTAAATCGACTTTGCAGTGAAACAGTTTTATTCAAGTTTGAACGGATTTTGGCAAAAGCACAAATGCGACTCAACAACACGCAAAGTTGCAAAGCAAACCAAACCAAAGCAAAGCAAAGCAGTTACCAGCCAGCAAGCAAGTAAGCCAAAAACGAAGTGTATTGTTTATTTGTGTGTTTGTGTGTATATATATATGTTAGTATATGTGTGTATGTATGTACAGTGAGTTCGTGTTATATTTGTGCTATGCATCGTGTCGTTAGGTGATGGTGTATCGTGTATCGTGTATCGTTAGTTTAAGGACGACTTGCAAATGTTGCTTTCATATAAGTTCGTTCGATGTTTTATTTCATTTCATTTCGTATCGTTTCATATCGTTTCATATCGCCTATGATTCGTCTATTATCGTTATAATTCGATTCGTATCGTTCGAAGTGTTTCGTTGCTTTTCGTTTATGGTATTGGTATAGGTATATGTGTGTGTGTGTTTGTTGCGTGGGCATGTGTAGAATTGTAAGGATTTAGTGAGCGCTGCCATTTCTGTTGCAGTAGCGGTTACAATAGTTATCAGTGTGTTGCTGTTCCTTTTGTGTGTTTCTTTATCTATGCGTGTGTGTGTGTGTGTGTGTGTAGGCAACTAACGATTCGGGTGCGTTTTTTGTCGTGTGCGGGAATCGCTCGCAATCGTTACATATAAACTTCGTGCGTCGGTAAGGATTTTTGCACTGTTCTAGTTTTGCCGTGTCCTGTCCATTGACGCTTCTGATCCAAAAATTTCGCATTCGTTTTCAGTCTACGATGCGTATTGTAGGTGTCCTGGTGTCCTGGTGATATTACTTGAGTAAAGAAAGAAAAAAAAATCAAAGTTTTTAAAACACAGTTTTTGTCGTAGTTGTTTTTGTTGTTGTTGTTATTATACGAGTTTGCGATTTGAGTTGTTCCATTCTATGGCCGTTGTTGGTGCATAGCAGCAATACAAGTTCAGCGTTCAACGGCGATGGTTTATATACAGTTTGCTTACGGAAATTTAATTCAGTCTGCTTTAAGCATTCAAACGGTGAAATGTGTGTTAGTACGGTTAGTATCGCTAGTACGGTTAGTAGTCCAATGGCAGGGTAACTAACTGACTGACTTTTAACATTGACTGCTTTTGGATCAGATGCTGCAAGTCATTGATGCCGTGCCAGTAGAGCACGGCAGACTTGGCAACGCGTGACACGATACAAAATTATTCGTACTTATATTTTTTTTTGTTTTTTATTTTATTTTAAATAGCATTATAGCACAGTCAGGCAGTTAGTCAGCCAGTCTATATAGCATTTATAAGGTGTCAAGTGTATAATAAACTGTTTATGTATATGTGTGTCAATTAAAAATGTGTAATTTTTTGCATGTGTGGTGACTCGTTGACTTCTCGGTACTCGTTCATTAAATCTTTATATGTCATATGTATTTTAAATTTATGTTTGACTAAATGTTTTTTAATTTATTTATTAAAATAAATAATTTTTTATGCATGGTTGTGAGAATCTGAATCTGTCTTAAGCTTAAGTTTATAACAATGATTAACGACTTCATAACTTAGGCTTTTCTTAATCTTCATCTTTTAATTCAATTAAAATATCTATAACCAACTTTTCAATAATAATTTAATAAATGTTAATGTTTGTAATAAATTGTTTAAATAAGTTAACAAAAAAAAAATGTTTTATGATTCATAAGAAATTATTAAATGTTAAATTTTTGTGATTTTTTCAATTATCATTGAAAACAGCTATCAACATATAAATCAGCAAACCGCAAAATTTATACAAAATTCAAACGTCAAACAAACTCATCAAAATATTCATCAAAATAGCGGCTGAGGCATTGAAGCATCAAAAACCTTTGATGGCCAGCATTGCTACAAAATTACCAAATAACCAAAGCATTTATTGTGGTAAGTCGACAAATATTATTTACTATAAATTAAATATACAAATTCAAATATAGGAAAAAAATTGCATATAATTTTGGTTTCATTAGTTATCGGTTTTGTGGGAAAATTTCAATTTAAAATCAAATTTCAATTAATAAAATAAAAAATTTCATCAAATTTTAAACACAATTATTAAATTGAACAAAAAATTGTGTATGTTTCTCACCAGATAATAAAACATATATTTTTCTTTATAAATTAAAAACGAATTTATTTTATTTCATAATATAAAAAAAAATTTAACTTACTTTATAAAATAGAAAATTTATTTAGTGTATGAATTAGAAAAAAAATTTATGTATTGTAAAATAAAACAGTTTTTACTTTTATTATTAAAATAAATAAGTTTTTACCATATGTATTATATGGAAAGGAATTTATTTTATAAAATAAAATAAAAAACTAATTAATTTTATTTCATAAAATAAAAAATTTAATTCACTTTATAAAATAAAAAATTTATTTAGTGTATGAATTAGAAATAAATTTATGTATTGTAAAATAAAACAGTTTTTACTTTTATTACTTAAATAAATAAGCTTTTACCATTATTCATTATATGGAAAAGAATTTATTTTATAAAATAAAATAAAAAACTAATTTATTTTATTTCATAAAATAAAAAAATTGAATTTACTTTATAAAATAGAAAATTTATTTAGTGTATGAATTAGAAATAAATTTATGTACTTAAAGTAAAACAGTTTTCACTTTTATTATTAAAATAAATAAGCTTTTACCATTATTTATTATATGGAAAAGAATTTATTTTATAAAATAAAATAAAAAACTGATTTATTTTATTTCATAAAATAAAAAAATTGAATTTACTTTATAAAATAGAAAATTTATTTAGTGTATGAATTAGAAATCCAAACCATTTACTATAAAATAATGTTATAAAATAACATTATTTATATATATATATTATATCGAAAAGAATTTAATTTATTTTATAACATAAAGTAGAGTTATTATAACTTCATAACATAAAGAAAATTTTTATTCACTTCAAAAAATAAAAATGAATTACTTTTTTGATCAAATTAAAAATATTTCATATTTCATAAAGAAAAATATATTTTATGTTATAAAAAATAATTTACTTTTAAATTTTATTAAAATAATTTTAATTATATAAAATATTTGTATTTTATTTCAAAAAATAAAAGAAAAATAATTCGTTTTTTAAACAAAAAAGATTTCCTTTAAAAAATTTTATTTTATTTAATTTAATTTTGTTTAGTCGAAATAAAAAAGTATTTATTTTTTTTATTATATGCAAAAGAATTTACAAAAAGGAAAAAAAAAAATTTTTTATAAGATGAAGAATTTCTTTATTTTTATAAAACTAAAATGAATTAATTATTTATTGAAAAAAGAATTTCTTTTTCTAAAACGAAGAATAATTTCTTTTTTTTTATAAAACTAAAATTAATTAATAATCTATTAAAAAAGGAATTTTTTTAACAAAACGAAGAATAATTCCTTTTTTTTTTAACAAATTATAATGAATTAATTTTTGTTCTATAAAACTTGATAGAATTAATTTGTTTTAATAAAATAGAAAAAAATTATATTATTTTTTATGAAATGAAAAAAAAAAATCTTATTTTAGTTTTATAAAATGTTAAAGTAATTATTTTTGCTATAAATAAAAAAGAATTCAAAAATTACTGTTTTTTTTTTATATAAACAGAATTAATTCATGTGAAAAAAAACTAAATTCATTTTTATTATATAAAAAAAATGTTTTCTTCTATATTTGTGTGGATAGTTAAAGTAATTTACAGGTATATTTTTTATTAAAAATTTTAAATCAAATGATAAAGTATTTATTTTGAATAGAAAAGTGATTTCAAAGAAATTTTACTATAAAAATCATATAATGTTCATTATGATATAAAAAAAAAATTTACAAAGTTAGCTGTTTTAAAATATTTAAAAAAATATGGAAACTTTGTTTTTTAAATAAGTACAGGATATTTACTACATAAAACTTTGAATTGGAATTATCTTATAAATTTTAAGATCCCAAAATTATTTTTCACTTTTCATAATTTTTCACAAAATTATTTTTTTATGTCTGATGATAAAATTTTAAATTTTCTCAAAATTTTTAAAAGAATTTCTAAGACACATAATTATGTATTTCATATATACCATAAAAGTACTCAGAAGCAAAAACAAATAGAAGTTTTATAAAATTAAAATAGTAAATAATTTAATTTCGATTTATTTATATTAAAATAAGGAACTTATTATATTTTTGACATAACTGTCTTTAAAATGAAATAAAGATATAATGATATTTTTATTAAAAATCTTAGTTAAATAGTTCCTATCACTACTACTACTTCTTCGATAATAGGAAATCATATTCCTTGAGATAAGTGGCAGTAGTACTACTTCTGCTTCTTATTATTATTCTTATTATTATTATAATTATTAAATTAAAAACATTAAACTAATAAACATTTTAATAATATAAATTTTCAATTTTTTTAAAATTAATAAGCAAACTAAGAAGTATACGTTTGCTCTCTGATTTAGTCCTTAAAAATTTTTCATATTTCAGAAAATTAAAATGTTTTTTAGAATTTCTGAATTTTATGATAGTTTAAATATTAAAATTAAATTCATAAATTCTTTTTCAACTATAATATATAAAAATAATAAGTGATTATTAAATTTCTGATTTTCATTTGCTTGTATAAACTTTTAACTATTATAAACAAAATTATAAGTTAATAACTTATTAACTATTAACATTTAAAAATTTATATTAACATTTTTTGATTCATATAAAAATATTTAAATTCACGAAGTAAATTTTCTTTGATTAGAAAGTTAATAAATACAAAACTTATATATCAATTTTTTTAAAGCATTTCTCTAGTGTTTTTATATATAAATATATTAACTTATTTTTCATTGATTATATAGAAAAAAATCATTTTTGACTAAAATCTATCAAAAACTATCCACTTTCAATTTTTTCTTAAACCCGAAAGTTGATTAAACTAATTTTTCTACAGTTCTCTAATACATAAATAAAAATTATATGTTAACTTATTTTAAAAATACATTAAAGTATGTTTTTATTCCAAAAAATAAAAATAATTCCCTTAATAATTCCGAACCTTTCAGTGTAGAGTAATATATCATTCAAGCAAGTCAACAAAAATGCCGGAAAATTTATTATATATAATAATAAAATATATACATATAAAATTAAAAAATACATAAATAAAATTTTATTAAATATAATGCATTTTAAAATATTTAACTCAACTTTCTTAGTAATTCCTAATGATTTTTAAAATTTAATATATCTCTCTAAAATTTCATAATAAGTAATTTTTATTATTACTTAAATATAGCTTCCATTATTCAAAATGAATTTTAATATATTAATAATTCAGAATAAAATAATAGTTAAAAATATATATATGCAAAATATAAAAATATTATATATTTATATATTAATTATATTATATATATAAATATATTTTACTTGTATTTTGCATATATTTAATTTTAATGTATTTATTTATATTATTTAATTTTATATTTTATTTTGAATATATTTTAAAATATGTAACTGCAGTTTTTTGTAGTGCAAATAAATGTACAAAATTTTCTTACAAATTTTCAATTTTATAGAACTTAGTATATATAATAAAAAATAAAAATAATATAAAATAAATGGATAAAAAAACTGAGTCTAAACAACTCAGTACTCCATAAAGAATATAAAAGTTTTATTAGAGCAATTAAAATAAAAAAATATTTATATAAAAATACATTAAAATAAATAAATAAAAGGATGTATTACATATTAAATTAATTATAATAATTAAACTATATTATTAAAGATATATTTTTTAATATATAATAAAAAATTTTTAGTACTGCAGAATACTTCTTAATATTGTTTTGAAAAAGTATTTCTTATGTATATAGAAGTGGAACTAAACGTTCTGACATTATATTCTAACATTACATTACGATATGTAATCGTTTTCAGGATCTCTTTATTAAAGATTTTTTATTAAAAATTAAAGATTATAAATTACATATCACCAAAAAAATAAAAATATTAAACTAATTAACTTAAGTTCCTTGAGTTTCTAAGGACAACCATTAAAGTATTCGACAAATTATGAATTAAAAATAAAAATTTATAATTATATTAAACCAATTTAAATTGACCTAATGCCCCACAAAAAGCTTTCAAATTAAAATAATTTACTTAAAGTGATTTTCAAGTTAATT
This sequence comes from Teleopsis dalmanni, assembly GCF_002237135.1. Lineage (NCBI taxonomy): Eukaryota > Metazoa > Arthropoda > Insecta > Diptera > Diopsidae > Teleopsis > Teleopsis dalmanni. The sequence goes on from NC_051848.1 coordinate 39,287,216, forward strand.
AAATTTAAAATTTTTTTTCCAAAAATATTCCTTTACATATTTTTAAGATATTTTAAAACAATAACCATATACTAAACTTGCTTAAAATGTTTAAATTTAAATTTTTTAATAGTATACAATACCATAGGTATTATTTCTTATAATTTAATTAAATAAATATGTACGTCACTTCACAATTAATTATTATTATTTTATATTATTATATATATTATTCACCTGACAGATTCTTACAAGAAAATTTGGTGGCTCATGTAGATCTGAGATTTGTACTAAAATCTTTGAGGAATTTAAATCCTTTCCTTAACAATTGACACAACTCCATTACTTATTCATTGTATTGCAATTTTTATTTTATTTATAAGAAAAAACTTCTCCGGATTTAAAATAAAAATGCTAAGTTCAAATATAGACTATCTTATTGCTATATAGAAAACAATTGATATATATATTTCAAAATATATATGAATGAATAGTCTGTGGCCATATTACTCAATATTATTTGATTCCTCATTATTATCAATATCCTTCATCAAATTCGATTTACTTCACTTAGTGTCTACTCGTATTTAGAATAATTGAGCATTATAGTCTCAAATCAAGAATCCTAGTAGTCCGTACTTATTCCTGTTATTGGAATAAATTTGATAATAATAATTTTTCAACAAAGTCTTATTCATGTTAGTCTCTTCTTTCCTTATTTTAAAAATTTTTTAAAAAAAAAGGTTAAGATGCGCTGACTTTGAGTTTCAAATTTGGCAGGGCACGAGTTTAATCTCTGCTAGTTGCAGCCTTAAAAAAATTATTTAAGAATAACAAAATGCAAGAATTATTTCCAAGACCACTGATGATGGGTATTTAGCAATATTCGAAATAACTGTATGGTCAGTCAAAGATTTAAATAGTTAAAATAATATAAAAATGAATTTTTGTTCTTGTAATTCATCATTTTTCGAAAAACACCTTTTAAAAATAAATATATTATATTAATAAATTATAATAGAATGTAGCTTAAGTAAATTAGTTAGAAAAATAACTGAAATATTTTGTGAAGTTTACTTTATTTTGTGAAGTATTTGGAGATGATTGCTGTCATGTTCAAAATTTTTCGACAAGAATTAAAAAAATATATCTAAAATATATCTACAATTAAATATATCTATATAGGATATATATATATCTCACATATTAATACAGAATATTTAATTAAGATATTCTTATATGTCTTTATACCATATACTTTAAATATTGACATTTGGTGGAAATTAATATTACTTCTCTATCTTAGTGGAAATATTACTACTCTCTCTCCAGTTCTTATAATTTATTATAGCAATATAAATTCTTACTTAATATTAACTTTTATTAATTCATTAAAAAAGAATAGAAAAATATCTCAAAATATTTCAATTATTGCAAAACTATTAAATTGGTTTTTCCAAAGATATTTCCAATATTTAACTTTATATATAAACTAATTTAAAAGTGAAATACGAGTATAAAATAAATTTTCTTACTTCCTATACTACAAATTCTTTGAACTCTAAAATTTTAATAATAAATAAAACTCTTGGGCAGCTCGAAGTCCCACTTGATTAAACGATATATTTTTTGGAGATTTGCATTTTCACTATAATCCCTTTTTCTATTCGAAGTAGATTTCTACTTAGTAATAAAAAAATTTTTAAGTGATGAAAATTTATTTAAAATCATATTTTATAAAATTAATCTATGGTCTATAATAAAGATATGGCTAATAGTTACTTAAATTTATATAGCTGTAGTTTATGTGTTAATTTTAAGAATTAATACGCAAATGTGAGGCAGAATACTCAAAATATGTGTAAGTGTGAATAATTGGCTTTGTTGGGGTTATAGGTTCCAGGGATATTTGTTGTCCAAAAATTATTTAAGAACAAATTAAGCAATAGAAGTTCTAAAACTCCAGAAACTATCCATACGTAGTAATATTCAAATAAAACTTATATGGAATAATTTACTAAAGTGTTCGCTTCTTAACATTTTTTTTACTAAAAAGTTTTAAAATATTTTTTAATAAATATATAAATCTATATGTGTCTAAATATGAGTGAAAAATTTATAGGTTTAAGTCATGTTTTAAATATTTAAATTGTCCGTCTTTATAAAATGCAATGAGGTATGGTAGGTATTTAAAAATATACAAAAACCTCCACAACATGCAATCAACCAAGTCGATTGAATACTAAAATCGGCCAACTGCAGTCCGCAAAGTAAGTCCTTTTTAACAAATAAATAATTAAATTAAATTAATTCTTCCTTGATTTATGCAAAGAAATATTTAAATCGTTTTCAAACAGAAGTGAGAACTAATTTGTCACAAATATTCCTTAAAAAATTTTCAAACTTGAACAGTAAAATATATATACAGTAATCCCACCTATAACGCGGTACCCTTATTTCATATTACGCGATTTCAGTCCCCCGTATAACACGGGTATTTCCCCATATAACGCCGGAGTTCATAATTAGCTCCGCGTACGAGGTATACGGGAATACACCTATAAAGCGTTTTCCTATAACGTGGAATCAATCTACTGCATTATTGGAGCGATTACTGTACATTAACATTCTATTTAGTATAATATTTTATATGCAGAAAGCTTATATCATTATTTATATTGAAATTGTATAATTAAAAATAAATACTTTCTTTCCTTGTAGCAAGGACACATTCCACATTCAACTCTTGGCATTTTAATTAAGTCTTCTTCTTTCTACTCTCCCAGGTTTGTCTTTAAATGTGTTTACTTGTTAATTTAATTCAAAGCACATTAAGATTTTCTTAAATTATGCTAAAATTCTAAAAATATAAATTAATAAGTATCTCAAACTTTGTGATTATCGCCATTTTTGCTTTCTGTAGACTTAAAAGCATTTCTAAATTAATTAACAAACATAATTAATTAGGTTAAAAGCCTCAACTTACAGAGACAGCAAGCAAATACACCTTCGCGAATCTTGTGCATATATATACATATATACATATAAATATATATATATATATAAGAATTAAATATATATTTAAAATTCAGTACCTAATGCTAATCAAGGAAGAACTTATTTTATATATCAATTAATATTTAATTGATTGTTTTAAATATTATTGTAAATAAAAATTAAACACTTGAATCAATTAATTACTAAAATGTTAAAATATATATTATTTACTTTAATCATATTAATATAACCAATATATGTAATAAATACTATAAAAATGAAGTGTTAAAATATATAGAATTATTAATAATGATATGTGTGAATATATGAAGAATATATTAAAATAAATTAATATTTTTTTTTGTGGTGGAAAAAAATTTTTAAGTTTACAAATATAACAGAAATATCATAATTATTTATAAAATAAAAAATTTATTATACTTTATCGCCAGTAGCAATATTCAAGTGTTCAAGAAACATTTTATAGTCACATTTATGGAGTTTTGGTACAATAACAATGATTTTATATATTGATATATTGATATATCGTTACGCACTAGAGTGATTAATTATATCTGACTTACAAGCTGCCTACATCGAATAGTTAATGATATAGTTAATATAGTTAATGAGTCAATATATTTTAGTACAATGTGTCTGAACAACTGATTAGCGGCATTACCATTATTCATTTTAAAATATTATAATATAATATTATATTATATTAATATTTTTAAAATTTTATATATTTTGGACAAGTTCCAATTTAATTGTTCATAACCTCTTCCTCAACTCTAGTACTATTATTTCGATGTCGTTTCAACCTTTCAACATCTTTTCACAGAAAAGGTTTTGGATTGCTATAATATTTTGGACAAGTTTTGGTTAGATTTTTCACACACTCTTCCTCAACTCTAGTATAATTATTTCAATGTCATTTCAACATCTTTCACAGAATAGAATTTGGACTCATATAATATTTTGGACAAGTTCCAAAATAAACTAGGGATATAGCCATGTATATTGACTACTTAGGTTGGTACACTTTTACTTTAACTGCAATGCGTTCTTTTCGACGTTCTCAGTGCGCTGATCATTTGGGACTTCATATCTGTTTTAGTCGTGTCTTTAGACTAGCGTATAAGCAATGTTTTTATCCGTAGTAAAACAACAGACCAATATAAACTAACTCGGATTATATGGAAGATGAGTTTAACTAAAACTATTAATTTTTATTTATTTATATATATATTTTTTATTTATTATTGTTTGCATTTTTATTCTAAACAAATCAATTTAGATTTCTTTTTAATTGGTTTTAGTGAAATGGAAAAGAAAACTTCCTATTTGATTAAAAATTTTAAATAAAACTTTATTATGCAAATTTCTTGATATTAAAAAATATTATTCAGTTAAGGTCTCTTTAGTCGTTGCTCTATTGCTTCATACTTTGACAAGGAGTCCGGGTATTTTTATTTCCGAATGAGTAAGATTTTTTTTAAAGTGGCTATTGAATAACTGATTCCTTTTTTTGTATTAACTTTTAAAATTCAAGTGCAATATACACATTTATACATATACGTACAACTGTATAAATGTAAACAGAATTTAATTATATTTTATTTTAGTTTCAAGTTTATGCATTTATTTGTAAATGTATTTTTCATACACCTGTTTATGTATATGTGAAAAGCTAGCATTTTTCATATGAAAACCTACGCTTGAGATATAAATATAAATAAATTTCATCTCATTAATTATTTCTATAATATTAATCAATTTTAAAAATTATTTTAAACAAAAAATTTTCATTTTCTGTTTAGAAAGAAACTGTGTCAACACCTATCCTTGGTCAATAGTTGATTGTATATATATTAATATATCAAATTTAATTAATTTTAATATTATTATACATCAAACTAATTAATAATAATTGTTAAAAATTTAATGTCGTTATTAAAATTCGACTTAATAGTTAAAAAAAATTATTTTAAACACAAAATTTAAATTTTCTGGGCAGAAAGAAACTCTGTCAACGCCTGTCTGTGGTCAGTAAATGATTGTATATATATTAATATATTAAATTAAATTAATTTCAATATTATCATATATTAAAAAAATATATTTGATCATTAAACTTTTGATTGACTTTCAACATGATAAATAGCATATATTTTGTACAGTACTAATTTATAGCAAATTAATAAATCACTCTGCATTTCTATTTCTATCTGAGTGGTTTTTTAATTTGCATAAAAATTAATAAATAATATAATAATAAAATAATTTTAAATAAAATAATTCAGCATTTGTTAGCTGGTTTGATTTTTCCGAGGTCATAAATTTACACAACTCAAATTTCACATTTCATTTATAAAATACTTTTGAGAAGCATTTCCTGTACTAAATTGAAAAACAAAAAAATAAAAAATAAAATGAAATAAAATAAAATGCAAACTTTTTTAATCATCGCTTAAATGATTTTAGATTTTTTCACAAATTTATTCACAAATTTATGAAATGTGCAACTATTAAAATCTACATTTATTTAAATATGAATTTTTATAATTTTTTTTTTGTGTTGTATATTTCCAACTGAAAACTCTGTAGAGTACAAAAAGTTATCCATACACAACACTTCTCCCATGAATTCTTAAAATTTAATGGAATGCAAAATCCATTTCAGCTCTTTTGCAAATAAACCAATATACGAAAATCAAAGCATACTTTCGGGATAAAAGTTTTATGTTGGCATTAAACACTAATTTTTCATGTTGTACGCGGGTTAAAAACTTTTCGTTACTGTTGGAAAATTTGCTGCTATTTTGTATTATTTTCTTTTGTTTTTTCTTTTTGTCAAAAAGTTTGTTTCATTAGAACAAGTTCGGTAAATCCACTTTTTTTTGTTTTTGTATTAAAACAAAACTTTTATCACATCTCTTCTCCTTCTCCTCGTCCACAATCCTCCTCCTCCTCCTCACTTGTTTTATGCGAATACTACATTAGATTATTAGTCAATTTTAAAGAGATTAAAAAATATTTTTGGAGTTTTGAATTGAAAAATTGCAAGAATAAAATTCTAAGTTTTATTTTAACTTATGTTGCACAATATGTTTATAAGAATATTCTCTATCTACATGAGAGTTTGGAAATTGGAAATAGTGCTTCATCAATTTTTATCAATTTTCATTTGAAATAGAAAGAAGCTTACTATTTCATATTTTTAAATATTTTTTTATTTTATTTCCTGGTATTTCTTTTCAATTAAAATTTGTTTTTATTTCATAAATTTTATATTCTCATTTAATTTGTAATTTAACATCATATTTTTCTAACGAAAGTGACTATTATCTTTAATAGAAACTAGTACAGTAGTGCACTACAACAACAAAATTTAATTTAAGATTATTTTAATTAATTTAATTTTTAGTTGAGGAATCGTACTCGTGCCCTGTCAAATTTGAAGCTCAGAGTCAGCGCACCTTGACCAACTGACCCAAAGCCGTATTTAACTCGTATATTTGCACAACATTTTACATTTTTTAAACAGGTGACTATAACGATGACTGAAACTTTTATGTCTGATGGTGCAAACTCAATATGACTTCAATATGACTTCATAATTATTCATATAAAGTCAGTATATGTCCAAAAATGTGTGTTTAAAAATATGAGTCGTGTCGAAAAATATAACTCTAAAATTGTATGTCCAAAACATGTATCCAAAAACACGTGTCTAAACATATGTGTCTAAAAATATATGTCCAAAAATTTATTAATTTATCTCTATTTCCGAATTTATTTCTAAACTATGAGCTGTCTGTTTAAATATCGGTTTCCAATAATATAGAGTTAAAGTCTGCCTGTAGCTGTAGCAATAGTTAAAGCTTCACAACTGTTGTCTAAACTGTGAGCTGTCTATCTAAATATGGACCATCTTGTCGGTTTCCAACGACATTGAGTTAAAGTCTGCCTCTAACAGATGTTAAAGCTTCATAACTGTTGTTTAAACTATGAGCTGTCTATCTAAATAAAGACTACTTATCGGTTTCCAACAATATAGAGTTATAGTCTGTCTCTAACAGTAGTTAAAGCTTCATAACTCTTGCCTTTAATATAAGCATTGAGCAAAATATGGACACAGTGTTGTTCATCAGTTCAAAAGTTGCCTATGTAATATTTTTTTAAACAATTATTAGATGAAACACTAGGGTATAGTGTTGCCATCAGTTTAAAAGCTATCTATATAACAAGTGATTAGATGAAACGTAGACATAATCTATATATTAGTTCAATAGCAATCTTTATATCATTCCTTCTTATAGTCATGAGAAGAAATCTGAACGCAGTGCTGCCATTCTCTCAAAAGTTTTTGTATGTTGAGTTGAACCCCATTATGCGAATCAGTATATATATCAAATTCTTCCATAACTTTTAATCTATTTGTGCTAAAACTGAATATCTAATTAACGACTTAATATGTTGAAATATTACTTACTCGTCTGAAGTAGGTAATTGCAATGAATAACATCAATTATAGTCTAAAGGATGTATGTAAATTCAGTTTATGTATATATTCAAATATTTGCATATACATATCTCCATAATATTAACCCAACTTTGTCCTCATCACCGAAAATCTTTTCAGCACTCAATCTTTTACTACAGTGCCATGTCTTTTCGTCTCCCCTGGTGCAAGGAATTCGGTAAATTCCTTTTGAAATCACTTAACAAGTTGGATGGAGTATTAAATTCTTTCATTGTCTCTCTCTCTTGTTTATTAAAGTTGCTTTTATTTTTCAGTTTGTTGTTGTTGTCGTTGTTGTTGTGTTGTTGTTTTGTGAGCACCCCTCATGAAAGTAACAAATTCCCAAGCATTTTATTAAATTAGTGTAGAATGTATCGTTTTGTCGTTAATTCGCTTGAAAATGTATGGAAAGTCTTTACCCTAATTAAATGAAACTTTTTCGATAAAATCGTCTATCCTACCCCCTCCCCCCCCCATCCCCTCCCAGCATCTGTAAGAGAATATCTGAAAATTCTGTTTTTCTTTTATCGAGAGATTTTTTTTTAATTTTTGTGTTTTTTTTTTCTATTTGCTATTCTTGTTGTTTTGTTGTTTTGAAGTTTTGTTTATTTTTTTATTTGCTGTTTTTCATTTTTGACTGCCATAAAATAAAATTAAATGAAATGCTTTTGTTTTATGTGCTGTCGATGTTGTTGTTGTTGTTGTTGTTGCTGTTGCTGTTGATGTTGCTGTTGATGTTGATGGCGTTATTCTTGTGTTACTCTGTTCTGCTCCTTCCGCTGTTGTGTTTTTCTTTTTTTGGTTTTTATATCGTTCTGTTCATTCTGTTATTCATACAAGCACACATACATACATGCATTCATACATGTAATTGTGTAATTGTATATGTGGTTTACTTAACAAATAAATAAAACCCAATTTTGCACATTAAAAGACTTTTGGGTTAGTGTGGCATAAGTGGGTGGATTGTTGTTAAAGTAACAAGCGGAAAGGGGTATTTTTGGATGCCAGCATAGAGGAATTAGTACATTTGCTAACAAAACCAACAACAAAGGCGAAACAAATAAAAATTACTGTTAAACGAAATGTTGTGTTGTTAAATTTAACTAAAATAATATTGGCAGCAGAGACTTACACACATGAACACATATTTACATGTGTGTGTGTGTGTATTTGAGTTCATATTTACGTTCGCTCATATATGAAAATAACCACGTTACGTTAATGAGATACAATATATTGTTGTTGTTGTTCTTGCCAGTGATGCTTACAGTGTTGTACAGTGTTGTGAAGCTTATAAGCATAACAATAAAGCAACATTTTAAAGTATCAACCAACACATATCAGTAGCAATTGTAGCCTTATGTGGCATAATAGCAAAAGCATCCCAGTAAGAAATTTTCTTAGAAGTTAAATAATATATTTAATTTATTGAAATTTGCTTGACCATACAACGCTATTTCGAGTATTGCCAAGTACTCAACGTCAGTGGTCTTAGGAAATAATCGAATTTTTTTTTAATTAGTTTATAGTTCGTATATAATTTGTTTGAACTGCAAGTAGTGCCAGGCTTAGAACTCGTGCCTGTCAAATTACAAGCTATGATTAAACATGTTTTTCCACAAATAACCGAGGCTGCACAAACTTTCAATGTCTTTTCCTTGCTATTCGAATCTGTGTAACTTTAAAATAGTTTTTTTTTTTCATCATAAAACCAAGTCACTCTAGGCTAGAAAAAATTAAAAATGAAGTTTTATTTGAAAACTGCTTATAGTGTGATATTTGAGAAAAAACCTATTTGCGATTTGACTTTAATGTATACTCATTGAAGTAAATGTTTTTATATAAAATAAAATAGAAAATTTCAAAAATTATTTGCATAATTTTGTTATATTATTATGTAGCGTCAATGTTTAGCGGTCATTTATTGAGTCTAAAATTTTAAAAAATTCTAGAAGTCATTTATTGAGTCTAATCTTTTAACAAATACTAAATTCTATTTTTTTCACATAACTACTTTTTTCAATAATTACTAAATATAAACTTTTGATACAAACAAATAATGTTAAGAGATCATTTGTTGAGTCTAAAATTTGGAAAAATGCAATTTTTTGCATAATTATATTTACATAAATTGAAGTCACTAATCGAGTCTAAACTTTGGAAAAAATTAAATTTATTCTATTTTTTTTTCCAGAAACCTTCTCAATATAAACCTTTAGACTAACTGAATAATGTTAATATGTCACATATCAGATCTTAAACTTGAAAAGGCTCCATTCTGTACATGTATTTTACAAATTTGATTTGTGCATATGCATGAGCTGTAAATTTTTAGTTTTATAAAATTAATTCATAGTAATAAAATTTATACTTATAATGAAATTCATACTAATGTAAAAAATAAATAGAATTTCTCAAATTTTTTGTGAGATAAGTGACCTCTAAACATTATCCTATTGGTGTTAAACTTCAAATTAAGTAGTTTTCAGTAGTTTTCTCTAAAAATTTGAGAGAAATGATATTCTACCAAACTTTAGATCCGATAAATGAACCTTAAACATTATTCCATTAGTGTTAAACTTCATATTAGTAGTTTTAGTTGTAGTATTAGTAGTATTCGAACAGTTTTAGGGAATGTCAATGAAATATCAATTAAAATCAAAATATATTAATAAATATAATCTGTAGTATATTTGTTAAATTCTTATTAGCATTTGAATGCTATGCGACAAATACATTGCATCTGAAATCATAGAACTTTTTCATTTTCTTACTGGGTTATACATTTTTTTTTATGTTCATATCTATGCTGGCAATTATTTTTTTTATTATTTGTTTTTTTTTTTTTGTTTTTTAGACAACGTTGACTGCTGGCAATTATCTGGCTCATAGTGAAACATTTTATGTGGGTGTGTGTGTGTGTCATGACATATATCCGTACATATGCATATGCAAATATGAACATTTACATTAGCATGTGCACAAATATTTATGCAATATTTATTTACATATTACATGTATGCAAAAATAATAACTTCTAACTGTGTACTGAATGCTTACGTCCTTAGGCAAATTAATATAAATGCCAACAACAATACATATATTTCATACATATATACATACTGACTGAGACTCTTCAAAATATTGTTAAATAACATAAACTAAACATAATGAATATATGTATGGAGTAGTCATGTGTGTATTTCTCACCCGCAGTTCCCTCTACGGTATTTCAATTGCTCACCACTCGATGCGCGCTACATTTACTTATATATTCTACTTATTTATGCTGTTGCTCTTGTTCTTCCTGTTACTGGGTATTTTACTGTTAATGTTTCATTTAAAAAAAAATTTTTTTTTTTATATATCTCGGATTTTATTATTTTACAACTTTTGCACATTCTCCTACACTCATGCATTCATATATACATTTGATATGTGTATGTGCCGAAATTACTGTCGTCGTTATTGTCGTCAAAGAACAATCAGCAATTATTGTCGTTCTAATTGTGCAGAATTCGCACTGTTTTAAGCTCACTACCAACGATTCCAATTTTAGCAATTACACCACAGTTTTCAGTTTTCAGTTTACAGTTTTCACTCTTCGTTAAAGTGCAGCTCATACAACAATACTTCACTCAACTACACACAACACAGCACACAGCACACACACATGCACAACACAATTACACAGCGTATTATGCTTTATGCTTTATGTTTTATGCTTTCCGCTTTTTACATGTCAATTGTGAACTTTATTTTTTTTTTCTTCTTCTGCTTTTTCTTCTTATTATTATTATTATTGTCACAAAGCTGCACTGATATTGAATAAGTTTTCAACTTATTGCTTACGCTTGTAATTGCTCTCGTAGTTGTTGTCGTTGTTGTTGTCGTTGTTGTTGTTGTTTTTGCTGTAATTGCAGTTGTCGTTGTCGTTGTCATAGTCGTTGTCGTTGTTGTTGTTGCAGTTGTTGTTATTATCGATGTGTTAATCTTCCCCTTGTGATTTTTATTTATTTTTTATGTAACACCTTTGTAGTACGGCTCATGCAGTGGTGTGTTGACATGTGGCTGGGTATGTGGGTAAGTGCGTGAGTCGGTGAGTGTGGTGAGTGAGTGTGGTAAGGTCATAAAATTGTAGGAAGTGGTAGTTAATGACGCAGTAAATAACAACGCTTAAGAAATATTTACAGATACTTAAGAGGCATTGCCATCAAAAACTTAATTAGTTAATATTGTATGCTGTAAAGAAAGTTATTTGTTATTTGCTACTACTTTATGTTGAGATGATAGGATTGGTGCGGTAGTAAATTTCTAGTTTAATACGTAATTCGACAGTAATGAACTAATTACACTGTTAACAATCTGCAGTGGTTTTAAGCTTTAAAAATGTGAGAATCACAAGAAAAAAACTATCAAAATGAAGAAACTATAAAAATAAGAAAACTATAATATCAGTAATAATATAAACAAAAAAGAGTTAAGCATGTATATTAAAATTAGAATATAGTTCATTTTAGGAGTTTCGTATGTGTTAAAATTGGGGAACTATTATAAATAACCGAAAGAAACAATTGTATATATTTTATATAAAACAACTATATGATATACATATTTATATTTTTTTTTATACAATTATTTTCGTTACGATCATTGATTGTCATTATGATCTTATTCGCATTTAGTAAGGTTTCTCCAAAATACCTAATTCTGAATTGATTCATACTAAACAGTTACTAATGAAGGAACGAGTATCATTTAGATAGGTTTTTCCATAATATCTGATTTTAAAGTTGTTCTGAACAAAACACCTATTAAGGATGAAACTGATACTCGTTTCAAATATATCTAGAAAATATCTAGATCTTAATTTTTTTAATTAATATTTACTACACATTAATTAGGAATGGTACGACTATCACTTAAATAGGTTTTTCTAAAATAACTAATTTTAAATTATTTTAGTACTAAGCACCTATTAAAACAGGAACAATTATCATTTAGATAGAGGTTTTCCACAATACCATACCTAATATTTAATTATTTGAATTGGAAACACATATTAACGAAGACATGAGAAAAATTTTGTTTAAAAAGTTTTCTCCAAAATAACAAATTCTACATTATTTTAGGCCTTAACATCTACGAGGTCTTATAAGAACTTATAAGAACGTTCAATTTTCATAATATTTATTTATTAATATTATACACTAAATATCTAAACATAAATATATGACCTATTTACTTATCGAAACTTGTAAGGATTTTGACTTTTTCTATAAGCTGTATTTTCTTTAAACGTTTTAAAGGGCTTCTTCTTTGATGAACATACATTATTTCACTCATACTATATTTCTTTATACTACCAAAAGCACAGCTTTTAAAATTTATAGAAATCTATTTATATCAGAGCATAAAGCGGAGTCCATAGTTTTCTTACGTGATCCCCTGCTATTATAGTTTAACGCTACTGTACTTTTAATAGATGTTAGGAGTATAATGTATGAATAAATGCCCCATGGAATTCCACTATTACCAATTGAAGTCACATATCTTGACATATTATAGTTTCTCCCTGGCATGGAGCTATACTCTTCTACCATCTTGCTGTTCTTTCGGATACAACTGCACAACGAAAGAAAATATTAGTACATTCAGTCTACTTAACGCGTAACTTTGTGTTTTAACCACAGCCCAACATACTCCCATTAAAGGGCTGAATTTCAATTAGTCAGAACAGACTAAGGTATGGATCGCAACACCCAGTGTGTTAGATTTATACCTTTGGTCTGATGGAAAAGTGAAATTCACTTATCTTCATATACGTATATAGTCTAAACAAAATTGGGTAAAGCCTATGGAATATTAATCGCCTTTAAGGACAGTCATTCCCTAACTGGGAAATATTATAACTCTTTTTCTGCAAAGGTTTATATAGGTGCAACGAGCATTATGAAAAACAGTTTCTACCAGCTCTTTGAAAATTCTCTATATAATTCTCAAGAGCGTCATTTCCAAGATTAGTAATTAAAGTCTTTGGTAAAAAAATTAAATTTCCTGTTTGAATTATTCAATGCACTGGCATATTTCTCTGCTTCTTTAGAGGTATTTTTTAAATATTACTTAAAAATGTCCTTTACATAAAAAGGGCATTCGGCGACCCCAGAAATTAGAACGGAATTTCCTTGTATGTCAAAAAAAAAAACAAAAAACAATGAAACCAATTCCAATTAATGACTTTTCGAAACATTTAATAGCATTAAAAGTTAAACATTAAAAACAATTTATGAGTTTTGTTTTTCTTTTTTTGTAAAGCAAACGAAGGATACATAATATAAGAAAATGGATTCCCGAGCAGAACATAAAAATTTAGTAGGAAATCCTTTGAATACGGTGTAATACCCGCATAATTACTTCCGTTAAGTTATCGGAAATAATTAATTTTAAATTGTTTGCCAGCATATAAGCAAGTTAAATAAAATAATAATATGGTAATAAAGAAAAGAGTAATAAAAAATAAAATACAATTATGTGGAATGGGAACTAACGAGGAAAGAACAAACAAAATCAAGAAAATTGCAAAGAAGCTGGTTAAGCCAACGTTAGAAAATTAAATTTTACTTGATTGCTATTTACGGTTGCCTATTCTAATGTAGTCCTAACAGGAATACAAGAATAAAGTACACTAGAATTGTGTGGGGAAAATGGCAAAAGTTGCCGCTAAGTTCATTTTATTTTAAGTAAACAGACCAACATCACGAAAATCCTAGACCTACCCTTTCCACATCCATTACCCTTGCCTTAAATAGAGACAAGACAAGACAAGACAAGTCATTACGTTACTTGTTATGTTGCAGGATTGTGCAAAGAAGCTGCCGAGATATTCTACTGCAGCTGACAGTAAAAGGTCTTAAGAAGATGTGTGAGGGCACCCAAATATAATCCTTCGCTATCAGTGCTTAAAAGAAAGCAATTACTTGTTACTTTGCATTCCAATGTAAATTAAAATTGGATTTACTGTACCCAAAAATAGGAAAAAAAGGAAAAAACGATAGAAAGTACTAAATTTCACATACTCATCCAAAAAAGGACAAGTGCTGGTTGGTATGCGTGCGGGTTTATGCGTCTAACGTATTTCATTGGCGGTAAAAAGATTTTATGAATATGAAAAACTTTAGGCTTAACATTAGTATCACTGGTAGAGTGGGAATATTGCTTAAAAACATTTTCTTCAACATTTTAGAGGAATTGAATAGAAATACATATATTCTTTATTTAAGCAAAAGTTTATGCAAGTGAATTTTCCAGAGTAATTATGTATGCCCAGACTATGTTTGTCAGTCAATCAGTTAGATCAACAAACATAACTTTTTTACGCTCTAGTTTTATTTTGTAGTTACAAGGATTATGTGGCTTACATATGTCGTATAACAGAGCCTAACAAATTTCATACCATGCACAGCTCTATGAACAGGCAAACAGTCCTGCCATTGACTACTCATCCTACGAACATAAAAACCAAGGCTCTGCGATACCGTATAAGTTACGCCTCCAGTGAAATACTCGCACAATGAAGCGCCACACAAACACTCGCTGGCACACATACTAGCGATGTGCCTGTGATGAATAGCAGCACCAACCATTAAATAAAACTAGTACATAATTAAACACTTGCAATTAGTAGTAATTTACTTTGCGCTCATTTGGATTCATTCTTTGGTTCTCTGTCCCAAATCATTGGGACAAATGCAGAAACACATCACTTTTCGTATATTTATACGAGCCGATAGATATGTACTTATTTACGGATATAAAGAGAACTAAGAAGACAACGTGGGAGACCTACTTTTGGTTGAAAAAACCTAGTCTAAACCACAATTGTAGTAGCATGGAAGTCCTTATTTTTGCCATGACAATTATGTTTCCTTGTCATTGCGTTATTGCGTTATTGCGTTACTGTTGTTCCATTACTTTTTTGCTATCATAAAAATCTGTCCATTGTTGTTGCTACTTATGTTGTGGATTCTCTGCTATGACAATAGCATCATCAGTATTGCTGCTCTTTATTTTATGCTGTTCCTCCAAATCACGTTCCCTAATAATACTTCGCGTAAGGGTGCTTATGTACGCTGCTTAACTGATTACTTTCATATTTTCGCAACATTAGTTTTTAATTAAAAATTTTCATCGCATCCATTGGAAATTATTCCACAGTAGCACAATTTCTGTTGTCATCATCCATGACATAGTCAAAAGTTAATACACACACTTTAACACACTTCCGCACCACTTGTTTGTTCTGCTTGGCTGAGAGTTAACAAGCGAAATAAACCAACAACAACAATGTCAGCATAAATAGGTTGACTTTCATTACGAAGAAAAAACAAAAAAAAAAAAAAATAAACAACAACTAAAATAAACTTTACAGATAGATTTGAGTAACCAGTAAAGCTAAACGCAGGGAACCCTGCTCGTATCAGCAGTCACCATGCAGCCGGCCATCTCATCCGCTAGTCATTAATGTGGCTTTAATTTTACCTACCCATCATTATTAACGTAGTCTTCCTCATTTTTCTCTACGCTACGCTTTTAAAATAATTACTTTCAATTTTTTAGGACCAGCTCAGGCTCGGGTAGTAGTTTTCTGTCAAACTTAATGAAACTCTTTGCACCGACCCTTGTCGCAAAAAGGGACGCAACACTAACATTACAGTTCGCTTGAAACTGTATTTAGGGCTCTTAATAATCGTAGGTCTGTTGTTGATTGCTTACGGATGACTCTCATTGAACTTTGCCTTACGATTTTGATTTTAATTTCAGAAACTTAAGTTTACTTTGGTACAAAGTATTAAAATATTAATTTTTTGTTAAATTACCAAAATAATGTATACGCGGGGTGTTTGAAAAATTTTGCGCAGTTATATGTGATAGATGCTTAATGGAAAATTCTAATAAATTTTTTGATTTCCAATAATAAACATTATTTGCCTTATAGAAAAAGAGCTAATACTGATGTTGGATATATGGTGTTTGCAGAACTTCAAAAAATAAATACACGAGGGCAGTATAATAATTAAATGACTTTTTATATAAAATAAAGCGAAGTTTTTTTTAACTTCTGTGTCTTCCTAGTGAGACAGAGCAAACAATATAATCTTAAAGAATATTATTAGATATATCAAACTCAACAAAACAGTAATTATTGATAAACAATATCCAATAAATATTCAATAATATCCGATATATAAATATACCAGGGCAGTTTGATAATTTGGTGTAATACCCAAGTATTTTTCTCAACAAAAGAGATTAGTCTTTTCTTATATCGATTTATTTATTTATTTGGTAAAGATTTTAAAGCGTTAAAAATTTTTTTAATCTTTTAAATGTTAACAGGATAAAATATGTTTTATATATATTTTTGAAGCACAGTTGTAGTATCATATAAAATGGAGTTGTAGTTCTATATAAAATGCTGTGAAGATTAACCATTATTTTGTAGCATATCGAAAATTCCTCTATAAAGACAACTTCTTTATAAAGACGACATCTCTATAGTAAACATTTCTACACAATGAGATGATGTTTATAACGAAAACTTCTTTATAAAGACGATGTCTTTATAATAAACATTTCTATATAACGCGATTATCTTTCTTATGAAAACTTCTTTATAACGAAGATTTTCCTAAAACGAATATTTCTCTAAAACAAAGATTTCTCTATAACGAAAATTTCTCTGTAAGGAAGATTTCTCTATAACAAAGACTTCTCAATAACCAAGATTTCTCTATAACGAAGACTTCTCTATAATGAAGGCTTCTCTATAACGAAGACTTCTCTATAACAAAGATTTCTCTCTAACGTAGACCTATCTATAACGCAGGTTTCTCTATAACGAAGACTTCTCTATAATGGAGACTTCTCCATAACGAAGACTTTCCATAACGAAGACTTTTTTACAATGAAGACTTCTCTATAACGAAGAAACCTATATAACGAAGACTTCTCTATAATGAAGACTTCTTTATAATGGAGACTTCTACATAATGAAGATTTTTCATAACGAAGACTTTTTTATAACGGAGACTCCTCTATAACGAAGACTTCTCTATAATGGAGACTCCTCCATAACGAAAACTTTCCATAACGAAGACTTTTTTACAATGAAGACTTCTCTATAACGAAGAAACCTATGTAACGAAGACTTCTCTATAACGAAGACTTCTTTATAATGGAGACTTTTACATAACGAAGATTTTTCATAACGAAGACCTTTTTATAACGGAGACTCCTCTATAACGAAGACTTCTCTATAACGAAGACTTCTCTATAATAAAAACTTTCCATAACGAAGACTTCTCTATAATGAAGACTTTTCTACAATGAAGACTTAACGAAGACTTTTCTATAACAAAAACTTTTCCGTCACGAAAATAATGATCATTTCTTCATGACAAAGTCTCTCGTATGACTGTTATACAGTTCTCTATAACAAATAGTTTCCCATAACTAAACTTCTCAATAACCAAAAAAGAGTTTTTTAAGACAAAGACTTTTTCAAATGAAGATTTCGTTGTAACGAGGATTAATTTATAACGAAAACTTTTTTGTAACGAAGACTTATTTATAATGCAGACTTCTTTGTAGCGAAGACTTATTTATAATAAAGATTTCTTCATAACGAACACTTCTTAATAACGAAGAATTCGTCTTAAATGAAGACTTCTTTATAAAGAAGAATTTTTATGAAATCTTTTTTATATCGAACAGCTTTTGTAAGACTTTTGAAGACTACGTAGCAATAAAGACTTCTTCTCCATAATAAATGTTCTTCTCCAAACGATGTCTTCTCTATAATATAAATCGTTATATAGACTTGTATATAACGATTTCTCTGTACCGAATTTTTTCATTCGAAAATCGAAGATAATGAACTCTAACTTATAATGAACACTATAAATTGCTTCACACTCCCCGATAACTTTGTTGTTAAGAAGTCTGATTTTTGTAGATAAAGATTATTTTTGAAAATATAATTAATATATATATATATATATAATAATCACAACATACAACAGACTCCGCTATAATACTTAACTTTTTGCAGTACAAAATTTTTGTTTCGATAGTTGATAATCTATCATTTTGATATTAAGTAAGTAATTTAATAATAAAAACCATAATCGTACCTAATATGCTACTTACTCGTATATCTATAAAGTTTAATAGTTTTTACTATTTTATATTTTTCATCAAGATATGTGGACCTTTATTCAGTCTTAGTGTGAATGGATTCAATTTTATTTTAAAATACAATTTACGCTTAATGGAATATGTCATATGGTTTTGCTTTCAAAAATCAAAACTATAACTAAATAATGAGTTTCAATAAATTTTGATCTTTAAGCTACAATAAATAATAATATAATATTTCATGTTTATAACAAAAAACAAAATCCTTTTTCAAGCACAACAGAACATAAGCAAAACGACGTCACTCTGACTTACGACGAGTACAAAAAGCGAGAAGCGAACATTTCAGAAATAATGTCTTCCATGATTATCCTCTTAGTTTTTTTGTAATAAATACGTACAGGAACGTGTCCTTAAATACGTACAAGTATTTAGACGTACATGAAATCAAGCTCTGTTTTATTGTGTGCCGGTATTAGATGTAGGAAAGTCCATAATCTAGTCAACACCGGTACATTTAATTTCAAGTATCTGCAGCGTTCAAGTGTTCTAGGATTATTTGGTATTTTCTTGTTATTTGTACATTAACAGAATCCTTATGGCAATTGTAAATACCCAAATTGCAGTGAGTGCAATAAATGCTACAAGGAACCACATCGAAGGAACAACAATCCTGTTGTTGAAACCATTGTTTGAGCACTGCAATTACTGCTTATCGTTTTTGTGGTCTAATGACTGCAAAGTATCCTTGTCATTTTGCTCGTATCATGTTGATTGCAATTGTTTTATGTTGCTTAAATGTTGCTTGTTTTGTTACAGCAATTTAATTCTTTTGATTTCTCAATTTTAGTTTTTCGAAACTATTTGTACGTGATACTTTTCTGTATTAAGAGATTTTCCAGCTTAGGATGTGACTTTAGAAATTTATCGATTGTCATTTAAGTGATTTAGATCCATACTATTTGTAATTTGCCTTTTGAAAATAATCAGTATTTCTAAAGAAACAAGAATTTTTTAATAGGATTTAGTTTTAGTTCATATAGCATTATTATAAAGAATAACATTAGTCATTGAAACTAGTTGGTAAAAAATTAGTTTGAAGCTCTAATTCTGAAATAGATTCACCAAATCACTTATTAAGATTTTCTCGAAACATGTTTCTTTAAGCTTTAATAGAATTTCTTATCTAATTAATTAGACATTATAGATCGGAGTCCTTGGTTGCGTACTATAGACTACGTCAGCCAGATGATCATTGGTTTAGTGTCACCAGTTGGTAGTATCAAATGATTTCATATCATGCAGATAGTACCGAAGGCCTTCATATCGTTAAGGTAGCACCGAGTGTCTTAATATCGTTGGGATCCGTAGTTCATTGCCTTTGTATCGTTGCTTTCATATAATTGATGAAGTACCGAGTGGCTTCATATCGTAAAGGTAGTACCGAGTGTCTTTATATCGTTGGGTTCCGTAGCTTATTGTCATCATATGTTGGCTTCATATTATTCAGGGAGTACCGATTGTCTTCATATCGTTACGTTCCGAGGTTCATTGCCTTCATATCGTTGAGGTAGTATAGAATGCCTTCATGTTGTCGAGGTAATATATATGGCCTTCATAACGTTGGATTTCTTAGTTCATATTATGTTACGGAATGTTGATACTAATGATACTGATGGTGGTCTAGAATAACAATATACTAAGCAGTGAAAGTTAAAAACTGTCTTTTATATTAGAGTACACTATTTGTTATTTTGTGATCTCACTTATTTTTGTTGAAGTTGGAAATTTATCCATGTGCGGTGTTTATATTATATTTTGAAAAGTATTGTAAAAATTATCTTTATTCAAACAATTTAAGATACATTTGATTCTGTTATTATTAATGTACGAATATCTAAATAAATAAGTATATAAATTACTAAGTCGCTTATTATTTTCTGCTGCAAAGCTTATCACACGGATGTCATTCTTATTGTTTGTGTGTAGAAGAAGCATTTTGCTTTAATAAATTTAAAAACTTCCTTCCCAATTTTGGAGCTACAGTCTTTTATTATAATGACTATATCATATTTTAAAATTGCGACTTTATGCCTTTTAAATGATTTTTATTTCTTATTCATATTTTATCCACTTAACAGAGTTATTTTCTAATGATTCATAATAGATGATTTTGGATACAGCATGTCTTATATACTATGTACATAGTTTATAAATATCAAATATCTAATAAATATCTAAATATCTAATTATATAAAAAAATAAAATTTTTATTTAATTTTTATCTGATGATATCTTATGTCCCTCTAGTTTTATATCTCTCTACTTTCATGTCCCTCTACTTTTATGCCTATCTTGTTTTATAACACACGAGTTACTAATTATTCACCAGTATAAATCACCAGAATTCACAAATATATATTTATATATATATTCCACCTGATATGATGGTTACCCACCAGCAGCGGTGAAACATGTTGCAAGAAATTTATATGGTTCGTGTATATTAACGGAATTATTCTCCTAAATCATCCAAATTTTGTTTTCTATTTTTCAAGTTCGATGACTCATCCGAAAGGTGTAGATATTATTTTCCCCAACAGTTACTCTAAATAATTTATCAATTGTTATTGCTGTGGCGAAAGGAAATATAACATTTTCATAATGGAGGGATAGTGAACATATTTCTTCCCTTGTGAAACATGTTTCTAGAAATATATCTGGAGATTCAATTCTGGTTATAGATGATATCTTACTTCTTATTTATTTCATACAGAGCCATTTAGTAGATGAGGAAAATAATCTTTATTGTTATTTTTAATAACATAACAGTTGTTGTTGTAGCCCGCAAGGAGCTGCTTGTGTGACCCATTTGGGTGTTGTTGAACGGCGCTTGATCGTCTTCGACGAGTTACTCCGGGACGTAGATCCGGCCGTTCTTGGAACTTAACAGTCATAACATTACAGTTATTATTGCTAGTGTAGAAATGAAATTATTGTTATTTTATAATGGTGGCATCAATAACTTAAACTTTTAAACTAGTTTCCAAAATATTTTCTAGTTTGTGAGTTCTAACGGAACGCTTAATCATAGTCTTATGCGCTAGTTAGGATGCCATTATCTTTTATTTTTAACGCCATGACAATTATTATTGTTTGCTCTTTTCAAAAATTAATTTTTTTTTTTTGGTATTAAATTAAAAACATACTATTAAATTTTGTATTTTATTTTATATACTATTTAATATTTTAAATATTTTCAAAATATATTTTTTTTATATTTTTAATAAAATATGCCATATAATTTGTTTAAGTAGCAATAGAAAAAAAAAAACCACAAGTGGTGCTTCACTTCTTTTCAACTTAATTTAAAGTAGTCAACTACTTAATATTTTTTTTTAATTGAAACAATTACTCTTAAGCTTACTTGTGTTTAAGATCTTCCACTGTAAGTGCTGTTTTCAAATTTATAATAGTAAAAAAATATAAATAATATAAAATCATTCAAAGTGAGTACAAGTCACAAAATGCACAAAGCGCGAAGTTAAGTACACTGCAAAGTACACTAAAAAGTACACTGAAAATAACTGAAAATAGCTGAATATAGCGAAAACAAAAAAAGTGTCTGTAAACTGTAAAGAGGATACGAAAAAAAAAAAATAAATAAAAATATTTCTCACAAATAATATTTTAAGATGAAAATGAAAAGTAAAAACAAAAACAAAACAAACAAAAAAAAAAAAATAATTAAAAATATTACGTTAAAAGCCAAGTCACTGCACAGATTATGCTTTTGTAATTAATTTCATGCAGAGCAAAACTTTTTGCTGCTGCTGAGTAGCGCTACTGTGCTGCACTCTATCATTAAGTGGCTGTAAGTGTTCGCGCGGCTTTACACTTAGCAGTGTTTTTTCACGTTTCCTTTTGCTTTCCCTTTAGTGTGTTTATCGTATGTTTACTTTTCATTTTGATTATTATTTTTTATAATATTTTCTTTCTTTATTTTCATTAATCGCGAGCAACAGCTGCCGTACGTGCTGTCTTTATATTCCAGCAACCAGAAACCAGCAACGTCTTTACATAATGTCTTCATTTTAGGTAGTACCTCCATCTTCCCTTCTTCCCCTCTTCACTCTTCCCATTTTGTTTAAATTTGTTATTTGATATTTACTTATTTTTTTCATTTTCGTATAATTTATTTATTTTTTTTTTTTTGCTATTTTGTTCCTTCCTATTTAAAATGGTTTTCCTTCATTGCACATATTTTCCTAAATTATTACCTCAAGCCAGAATTCTTATGGCATCGGCGCAGGATTCATGACAACAGCATATCACCACATCTGTGGAGCCAAAGACTGCTGGGATTGCTGGGAAGCACCAAGACTAAAAGCGTTAAGTGGAAAATGTTTGAATTTTAAAATTTATAATTTCTAATAAATTTACTTTGGAGGACGTGAAAACCGAAAGTAAGGAGAATTAATTTACTTAACAAGCTACATTTTTTCTACTAATTTCTGTCAAAATGTTTGGGATCAGGATAATTAGAATTTTATATTTCGCCCTTTTTTAGTTATTCCATCATTACACTCTATCCTATTGAATATAAGGCTGTAGAGCCTACTAATGTAAACTTAATAACGCTATGGACTTTTATATATATTATATATAGAAGTAAATTATTATTACAGTACCGTGTTTATTTAATGGAAAAAGTATTTATATTAATAATAATAAATTTTATTTTAACATCAATATGTTACTAACAGAAACTATTGTATTTAATAGAGAGGTTTCCGAATTGATTTTGTTCATGAACTTTTAGAGCAAATTAATAGATCCCCAAGTTCGAAACAAGTCAATTACGGCATTGGACAGTTGGCTAATTAACAACGTCTCCGAGCTTCAAATTTATCTGTATTCTTTGAAGAGAATTCTTGTATTAAATAATTTGATGTAATACAAAGAGCACATTTGTGTGACCAATTCTGGCTCTTAGCGCAAAGAAAATCATCTAAAGACTCCTTGAAATACACTATATAAGTTCTGCCTTACAGAACATTGTTTGTTTATCATGCATGTGAGTTCCTTTCGTAATATGGAACTCATATATAAAACTATTATGAGTTCAAAAAAATCTAATATTTTCGAATTTGTACTCTTTCTCATTTATAAATTTATTAATAATATTGAGTAATTATTTGCGTTTCAAAAGGTTTTGCTTGATGAAGGTTATAGTATACCCCGTTCTCCTACCGACAATACGAGTACAGTGGCAAGTGCAATATTAGATTAAAGTGTGTAATATATATTCAATTAATTTGTGTATAAAATGCATTTTCTGTGAACTGAAAAAGTTATGCATTTAGAATTGCAATGCTGGCAATGCAGTTTTTTTGCTTATTTGCCAGAAAATATTTTTGACTGTTTGAGTTCTGGTGCAATGACAACTTTAATTGCATAACTAATAGTGCAAAGGATACCTCAGTTTGCAGTATCTCACTCGTTAGCTATGGATTTATTAAATTTGCCACGCTCGCACAAATTTAATACTTACAAATATAAATGGTAGAAGTATAATCTGCAACCAGCAGCAGTTTGCAATATTCCCATACATATGTGAGTAGGGCTAGATATTCCTAATGAAAAGAAAATCTACTTCAATGAAGTGCACGAAAAAAAATATATATGAAAAAAAAATAAGATATATATTTTAATAGCAGCAACTGTGTCTATTACAGTCCGTAATATTTATAATAAATGTCATACTTAGCAATTTGTATATAGCAGATTGCCTATGTGAACCTCAGTAAATAAGTGGTAAACTGCAGATACTGCTTTTTTCCACATTTTCCGACTTCATCAGTTCTGCGCTATAAGGAAGGAAGCAGCAAACCTTAACGAATTATTTAGTTGGATGTTGTTGTCAAGTGTAGCTTATGTGTTTACACATAGTTGGCAGCGGGTGGGTGGACAAAGTGCCCACTCCTGCACTGGCACGATTTCCTTAGTTAGTATAGCTGTTCGTTGTGGCCTTATTTATTTTTGCCAGCCTACTCAGTTACGAAGTTACAGTGCCAGCAGCTGGTTTGTAATATATGCGCTGGAAAAAAGAAAAAAAATCGCAAACCACGAAGTCGGAATTTATAAGTTGGGAATATTCTCCTCTTTAGTTAAAATATAGGTCTGATTGAACGCTTGACTGTCACAGTGGCGTTCATTTATAAACATTTTTTCCTCTTAAATATGCACATATGCGGTAAAGTGCCTGCGTTTTTAGTGGG
The DNA here is from genome assembly GCF_002237135.1 of Teleopsis dalmanni. Taxonomy (NCBI): domain Eukaryota; kingdom Metazoa; phylum Arthropoda; class Insecta; order Diptera; family Diopsidae; genus Teleopsis; species Teleopsis dalmanni. Next base: position 39,312,200 of record NC_051848.1, read on the forward strand.
GAGTGTGTGTGTTTGTAATTTAATTACAAACTTTGTGCCATTAATTTAAACTTTAAGCAGCAAACTATTGGACACAGCTGAACACTAACACGTGCTTCCAATGCAAACACTACTAGGCAAAAGCAAGAGCACATCGCACAGATACTCCTATAGAATTTACCCTAAAGATACAGATAAAAATGTATGTAAGTCTGTGTGTATGTGTATAAACCTCGACTGCAGCTGTCACACATTTATAATAAACAACAAAAAACAGAAAAAAAAATAGGAGGAAAATAGGAGGAAAATATTTTATAATAAATATAAAAAGTTTTTGCTTAAATTTTATGGTACTGTTCATTCTATTTTCTCAAAGCATTTCAGCTGTTCATGCATGTCCTTTCACATACTCACCAAATATGCAAGATACTCATACTTTCCAGCTTGTTCCAAACTTTTCGCTATTTCGGATGCTCGCCTTTTTTACGTACTCGCTTTTAATTATGATAATTTTCTCATAATTTTTTTCTATTTTTTTTTAACATTTATTAAAATTTTACTCATTTATATTCATATTGTGCAATAACATTTTCACTAATTAAAAATAATATGAAGAACACTCTTCAACGATTAAAAAATATACTCGTAGTTACAGATGTCAACTAATTTAATTAAATTATTAAAATTATTGTAGTTTATTATTTGTTTATTTAATTAAAAATATTTCAGTAAATTTATGCTAATGATGTGCAGATAAAAATGTAGATTTGATAATTATGACTTTTATTCTGTGTCCAATGGCAAAAAATTCATTTCGCACAGAAAAATGGTTAATAGTGACAAAATTTTCAAATCCAAAAATACTTTCTAATTTTTAGTTAATTATTTCTTTGGGTTTACCCTACAATTGCTTTGGACAACACTAAAAAACTACCATTAGTAATTCTAAGACACATTTTTGGTACTAATTATTCATCTACAAATTTTGGACTACAAATTTCCTATTTTGGACATAATCAAATTTATGCTCAAGGCTTGAGATTAAATTTTATTTAAGTGAATTCTTGAGCTAGCCCTACAATTGCTTTGGACAACGCTAAAAAAATACCATCAGTAATTCTAAGACACATTTTTGGCACTCATTATTTATCTACAAATTTTGGACTACAATTTTAGTATTTTGGACACAATTAAATTTATGCTTAAAGCTTAGAAATAAAATTTTATTTAAGTAAATACTTGAGCTAATCATACAAGTATTTTGTATATTGCCAAATATCAATAATCAGTACATCTTGGACACAGTAACTGTTTTAATATTTAATATTAATATTTAATATTAATATAATGTATATTATTTGGACAACAAAAATTGATATTTTGGAGTTTTTGTGTAAAAGTTTCAGTTTTGAGCGCTCAATATCTAAAAAACTAAGTTATATTGACATATAGCGTAGTTAAATTGACTTTATTAAAATTCGTTCTACATGGCTCCAAATGATTGCAAATGAAATCATGAATGTTTTCATTCAAAGTTTCAATTTTTAAAACCCTATAATCTTGAAAACCAAGCTGTGTTAAATTACAAAGAAGTAAAAAATGTTGCTTAAATTAATGCCTTTACATGGTTAAATCAAAGTAGGTAGGTTATTGGCGAAAATATTTATACAAGGGTTTTAAATATTCTAAATATATATTTAGAAACATAACGGAATACATATTCGATATTATATTTATTAAATTTTTTTTTTTTTCACTGTCGTTGGACTACACCAACTCATTTTGTCATCTTCCAGGTTTCATAATATAAAGTTATTCTTTTTGTGGTTCTAAGAGTAAATCTCAATAAAATACATTTGCAACTGAAATTATTTTTTATTTTTTTTTTTTAATTAACTAATTTATTTATAAAGTATAGGTAGGGTTGTGTTAGGCTAGTCCTATTGATTCATAGTGATACTAAATATATCTAAGTCCACCTGTAAGTACCGCCAAAAATGCGGCATACTATCAGAAAGAAAAAAATGATTAAATTTATTTTTAGATTTATAAAATTTGTTTTATTTTTTAATTTACTTTTAAATTTTATGAGTGCCTAAATTAATATTATTATAATCGAATATCAGATGTGAAAAAAATTACAAATTCGTATTAAAAAAGTTTTAGAATATTTCACTCGTCCATGTATATAAAGCCGATTTGTCTTCTTCCATTGTTAATACGAACTTTCATTTATTTATTTTTATTTTTTTTTTTATTGTGCATTATGCAGTTATTTTTTTTATTAAATGCACAACAATAAATTATATTAAAAATTTGTTTATTGATAATAAAAATTAATTTCCAGTTCATTTAAAGCGAACATAAGTTGCCCATAAACAAATTCATTTTACATAAAATTCAGTAAATTTTTTCACTTTTTAGCAAAATTTTTTGGACATCTATTCAAAAAATGCCGAATGAGCACACATTTTTGAATAAAAAACAAATAAAGTCGACGTTTTCGGTCATTAAACAAAACAATTTAAAATCCAATCGTAAATAGCCAAACCAAAAATTTTGTAAATAATCCCACAAAATACAAAGTGGGATAAAAAACTTGTAAGTTTTTTTTGTTTTTTTTATGAAGTCAAAAAATAGTACATCAAACTGTTTAAATCCACCCACTTTCCAGTGATTTATGGCAGGTGCCTCGAATTTTTTCCCTATCATTTTTCACATTTTTGCCAAGCGCTCTTATGGATTATTTCTAACCTTCTCAGTTGTTGTTTTTTCTTTTTTGTGTTTTTCGGCTTTAACCTTAGGCGACATTACCCATAAAAAATGAACGAAATTAACTCCGTATTTTTTTTCCCTTTACGTTATCACGTAATTTCATACTTGACATTGCCAGACTGTGCGTCCACGTGAACGCCCGTGTTCAATATCAGCCTACGGCCAGGACTCACTCTTCCTACCGTGCATGATGTACCACATAATGCTTCATTTAGCTTTTTTTGTCTCACTTCTCCGTATATCCGATGTTGCGTGAATATGACAAACCCAAGTCCACAACAGTTGCAATTGACTAAGCCTGTGACTGTTCTGCTGTCTAGCTCATCCTTCGCATAATACCTGCTAACAATATTTACATTCAAGGTTTGGCCTAGTCTCTTCCTTATTTTGTTTCTCCTAATTTTTTTTGTGCTAATATTAAATTTTATTTCTTTTTCACACGAAAAAATCAGTTGTAAAAAATTGTTAATATCTCATGTAATATTTATAGCAAAATATATTTAAAAATTAAATCATACAAAAAATTAAGCTGTATTTAAATTTATTTAAAAGATTATGCGAATAGGGAAGTCCTTAAATATATTACAAAAAAAAGATTCAATAAAAATTTCGCTGTCAAAACCATAATTCATTGGTTTTGGACAGATTTGTCTTTTGTATTATAGTATATGTTGTTCTAGCATGATGAAGACTTTAACAAAAACATAACATATATTAATTCTTTGTTAAAGGCTTATAGACTTTTAGCGCTTTGCAATACTGTCGACATCACAACTCCAACAGTTACTATTAAAGCTAAGCTCAATTTGCCTCCAATTATCCAATTATCCAATACCAATATCAATATATATATATACATATATATATAGACAGCAAAGTCCGTCTAGAAGTTATGATTAATTTAACAAATTATTTAAATTACATTCGGGCACTGAACCACAAGTTCTCTTGGTGCAATGGAATACCTCTGCTTTAGAGGTTTTAAAAGCACTGAACCACACATCCTCTTGGTGCAATGGAATAACTCTGATTTTAGAGGTTTTCATAAGCAAATTCGAAATAAGTAACCAAATGTAAAAAAAGTATTTGATAAATTTTCTTATTATCATTACAATTTCGGATCAATTCTAATACATCTTAAGACGTTCAAAGCAAATAGTTAACTAATGACGTTTTCCATTGGTAAATCTGGGGAAATTTTTTTAATCGATATGCTCTTTTAATGAACTCTCTGAAGCAAAACGTTTAAAAAGCGCGATTAATTTATAATACTCTAGATATTTTGCCAGAGTAGCAAGATTACTCTTAAAATAAACAGCTGTTTTATATTATTTGACAGATAAACTGTAATTTGATTTAATATACATATGTATGTGTGAAAAATGTTGATGATATACACATGTATTTGTGAAAATTATAAATGTCTACTAAAACGACTAAAAAAATGTTCGATTTGACAAAAAAAATTTGACACATCAAGTGTAATTCTAGATGGAATCCAGATTTACCAATCGAAAAGGTCATAAATATATACGTAGTGATAAATTTTTTTTTTAATTCTCAGTTTCTTAAAAAATCTATTTCTATAATAACAACTTTTAGTAGATTTATGATGTGTTATGATTTTTAATATAAATTATTGACTTGAATGGAGCCCTGAGAGCTTGTATAAGTTTGTATCAGTGCTGATTTGGGTGTATTAGTTTTTTGTTTGTTTTATTTTTTTATTTATTTTATTTTTTTTTTTTTTTATTTTTTTTTTTTTTTTTATTTATTTATTTATTTATTTTTTTATTGTTTTATTTTTTTATTTTTTTATTGCCTGCCTCGAAGATACAATGTGGTTATAGTTGGTGTGTTCAGAAATTGCAGAGAACTAAAACCAGTAGTGTGCTAGTATTTAAGCTTTATTCATTATTTTATTTTTCAATTATCAATTCTATTACAAAGAAATGTGTGAACTGTTATAATCATGTATACATACCTATTGCCATTTTGCAAGGTGCTGACCTATTATCGTACTACAATATTAAACTTCTCTGAGGTATATGTTGTGGTTTTATTGATTATTTAATATTTTTGGAATAATCATTTTTAAAGTTAATTATTCTTGTGGAAAGTTACGCTTCTTATGATGACATAGAAGCTATTTTTTGTTTTTGAAGTAAGAAGAGTTCGAATAGACATTAAAAGACAACAACAAAAATTTTAGTTTTTAAAAACGAATTTTTAATGGTGTGCTACTTTTTAAACCAACTTATTGCAAGTTTTTGTAGAAATTTTGTGAAAACTAAATACTTTACTGTAGAGCATGCTAGCAATAATCACTATGATATATTGTAAACGTAGCCGAAGTCTATAATAAGGAAGTATTTCGCTTCTAAAAAATGCAATATAGATAACTTGGTAATGGTTGCGATGTTACTGAGTGCCAAAATATAGTATTAAAAAAATCATTGTTTAATGTAGCAATCACAACAAAATAAGTCACATCAACTAAGAAGAAATTATTTAAATATATTCTTCAATACAAAAAAAAAGTAAATTAAATTTAACCCATTAGTGGTGAGCCTTAAATCTGGATTAAATAGTTTTTTGTCAGGGCTTTAAAAGCTTGCATTAAATTTTAATATTTTTATAAATATTTTTGATTTATACCAACATGTTTTACATGCATAACATATATAGAGAGCAGCATTTCATATCAATTTTACACAATTTATTAAATACTTATAAATAATGACAAAAAAAAAAATAGATTAAACCAACAAAATAAACTCAGTATTGTAATTGTGCTGTAAATTACACTTAAAATGGTGACATTTATGTGGCTATTAATTTTAAGTATTTTTTTAATCCTCTATTTTATGTGTAAAAAATTTATTATTTACTACAAATTTCTGTATAATATTTGATAGCAGAAATATTTATACTATATGGCAATATATATTATATTTTTATGCAATAGTGTAAGAGCATTTTGACAAAAATCCATTCAATTTATTAATCGCATTTACACTTTTCACCTGAGACACTTTTTTGTTATGTACAAGTATTAAGTATATATGTATATATATATATACTTATGTATATATATATATGTTTGCCATTTTGGCACAACAAGTTACCATCTCACACGTTTGACATAAAAACGTCAACTTCGGGAAAGTGTGAATATATGTACAGTTGTGCTGTACCATATTTTTAAAAACTCTAGGTTGATAGATAATCTCTTTTTTATACCTGACATTACTTTATATTGGCAAGTCATTTGTAAAATTTTTAATTCCTTTTTCATATCTTTTTTATGCAGCAGAAAATTTGACCTATGTAATACCATAATGTCCTTCTACGATTCAGTTTTTCTTAATTTGATAGGAAAGAAGTGTAAAAATCCCAACCATTGCTCACTGCTATTAATGTATTTTTTTTTTTTTAAATTAGAGCACTACTATTAAAAACAAAAAGTGGTGCTCTTCAGCTTTTCTGACTATGCCCTAACTAATTTAAGTGTGAAGGAGGTATGGGTTTTGTTTCGGAATACTGGTTTGGTATATACACAGCAACCCTAAAACGTTAGAGTAACTTTTCAATCAATTTGAGTTAGGTTTTGGGTTACAAATGCTAAATTGTATAAAATTAATTTACTTAAGGTACTTGGCATTAACTTCGGGCAACATCAATTGTAAAATTTTTGCAGAGACCTTCATTATTTATTTGTTTTCTTTTTTTGTTTTTTTTTTTTTTGGATTTCACGTAAAAGTGTATTTTTTTGAAATAATCCTTCTTTTAATAACATATACTATACATAGGTATACTGCAAATTTAATTTTGGTTACTTTTTTTAATATCCACCGTGTACCAAAACTGCCTCTCTGCAGAAAAGCCAAAATTTCAAAGTTTTATTTGACATATATTATTGAAACAAAACGAGATAACATATCCACCATATGTTATTCACCACATGTTATTCACCATATGTTATTCACCACATGTTATTCACTATATGTTATTCAGCATATATTCACAATTTGTGATATGTCATTTTCTTCACTATTTTAAAAACAGCACAATGAAATGATAAATCCACCACATATTCGGTATTAAAAAATCCGTACTACAAAATGAATACACCAAAAGAATTTATTCAAATATTTTATCAAAGCCTTTAAATCGGCACTAACATATAATATGATATTTATATGTTATCCACTATATATACACCATTAATATAGAAATTTCGAAGCAAAAAATTGTTGTGTAGTAAATACAATTGTAATCAATTTTCTCAATTTCAACATACTCAACAATTATTAAGTGATACATATAACTAAACGCCATATAACTAACTAAACAGAACACATAAAGTCCTTGATTATAGTTTTTTTGAGCTTCATGCTGCTGAAAAAACAATGCTCCGAAATTATTGCCACGAAAAGGATAAAAATATATACGATAGCAAATTTTATCGAGTATATTTTGTAGTTAAAGTTATAGTTATAGTTAAACTATCTATTAGATAAAGTTATACCGCCGATCCCTAGAGGATCCACTTAAGCCCATTGTATTACCGTATATAGAGAAAACTTAGGGTTTAAAACCGCCTGGACGAAGCTTAGAATGCCGTTGAGTGGGATATCTTGTAATTTATCAAGTTCAGCCTTCTAACATGGTTCCCTAGTTTGCAGTGATCTGTAAGTCAAACTACCATAAGACTAATATCTGTACGAATCATCTCAACGAGTTCGGATTTCTTAATGTTAATTTTTTCTTGTCCAGAGTGACGGATCTTTATGACAAAAAGAAACTATTTAAAAGTTAGACGGATTTGAATAGCAAAGAAAAGACAAGGATAACATTTTTATTTAATTTATTGAAGTTTGGCTGATCACACAACGTTATTTAGAGTATTGTTAAGTACTCATCATTATCAGTAGTCTTAGGAAAACGGATTGACGAAAAGAAACTATGTTATTTAAAAGTTAGACGGATTCGAATAGCTAACAAAAGACAAGGACAAAATTTTTATTTAATTTATTGAAATTTGGCTGATTATACAACGGTATTTAGAGTATTGCCAAGTACTCATCATCTTCAGTGGTCTTAGGAAATTGGATCGGATTTCCTTTTAGTGGAAAATGGTCAGATTGCATACATATGCCTGCATATTCTTGAATCTTATCATTTTTTATTAAAAATTTCAGCACAGAAAGAACAAATTATTTAAATTTTTAAAGTCCTAACAGTTATTGTTTATAAATACTATAATCAAGGGTTGCATACCAAAAATATCCCAAAGAGATACAATCAATATCAAAGGCAATATCAAATTAAGTTTACAATGTCAAAACGGTTGCTGTTTCAATTATCTCAGGCTTTGTATTTTTAACAATTTTATAATCTTAGTTATAATTTATTTTAATATCGCTTTAGCTTTTCAAAAAACGAAAAAAAAAAACAAAACCAAGCAAAAAAAATTGAACTTAATCTTCTGAAGAACTTCAAAAATAAGTAAGCTCTGGCAGAAGCTTTGGCAGTAACGAGCGAGCATTGACGAAAATAGCAAACTAATGCGAAGTTGAGCTGATTGTGCAGCGTTCAAACATAAAATAAAGCACTAAAGTGGGATTTGTTGTTGATTGAAAATCGTTACACTGTGCTCAAGTATTTACAGAATAAATATATTGTGTGTGTATGTGTGCTCTTAACGATGCTACACCCAACAAGTAACGTATACGCAATGGTGTAGCAATCAACTTGAGCTGTCGTTTTATTGATGAAGCTATTGAAATACACAAGACAGACATTATACTGAGAATGTATGAATAGTAGCAATACCAACAACGGCAACAACAACAACGAACGGTAGCAATTGATACGTGATATAAACAAGTGTTAAGCAAATGTCACTCTGCCTAGTATTTGCTTGCTTGCTTGCCTGCCTGTGTGTGTGTGTGTGTTTTTTTTTAGTAATTTCAGTAGCGTTACTTTATTCGCACAATTTGTTGCACTCTTCATGGGTTCGAATAAGTGCGTAAATATATGTGAGGCACATATTAACACTATTGCATACGAGCGACCTTTGCTGAAAATTCAATATAAATCTATATATGTATAAATCTATATATGTATATATTTTGGAGAGTGTATGAATGTTTAAGTGTATGTGCTGTGAGGTGCTAAAGTGTTGCATATTTTCTTATTGTATTTATTTCACTACTCTTATTCATGTGTATGTCTGTCTGTATTAGTTTACACTGACATAAAGGAACCTGTACGTAAGAATTTATGGTACAATTTTTCTATAAATAATTGTTGTTGTAGTTTGTTATGCATACACTTAATTATTTCATATTACATTTATGAAGCATTTCAACAGTTTGTCGTTGTCGTTGTCGTTATCGTTGTTGTTTTTGTTGTTTTTATTGTTGTAGTTATTTCGTTTTTATCCTAACGTAAAATAACAAAAAAACAAAACAACAAGAACAACAAGAACAACAAAATCATGAAAATCACAAGAGATTTGTTGTATATGTTTTTGTGTGCGTTTCACATATACCCAAAACATAAAAGATTGATTTCTTTCATTTTGCTTTGTTTGTGTTGACTCCATTGAAAATACATTGAAATATGTTGCGAAATTTGATTAAATAAAAGCAACTCATACTCACACTCACACTAACACAACACAGAACACACAGCACACTAAATATTTGCTTGATAAAAAGGCGTTCTGCTTAGTAGGCACAAAATGAAATATTAAGTCTTGCATGCTTCAACAAATATGAACTATTAACAAAAATAAATCAACTGATACGCATGCAAACATGTACACGTGCCGTTCTCAAGGTATGCTAGTAAGTTCGACATCTTACACATATATACTCACACATATACATATATACATACATTCCGGTAACAAGCCAAGCCGGCAGCCCTTGTCAACACAACAACAAACCCATAAAGGAGCAATAAAACATTGATATTATTTTTGTCAACGTGAAGCAGTGATATCCTTTCAATTAATTCAAATTCTTGTCATTGTTATTGTTGTTTTACTGTACACTTTTTATTGGGTTGGGATATATTAATTAAATTTGTTATTTGATATAAAGATAATATTAAAGATATAAGTTAGTAAATTGATAGATGAATTAAATTTGCGTTATTATATGACAAAATTGTAAAAAAATATTTCAATATATATTCGTACTATTTTCTACAATGAAATTGAAAAAAATAATTTGATTCTCAACCTCAGAGTCAATAAATCAGATACTGAAAATATGCTGATAATAAAGTGAACTGACTTATAGTCAGGATCTTGCGTTAATGCACATATGAAATAGGCTCCATACAGTGTTGTATAGATTTTTTAGCAGACTATAGGCCTTGCTTTATAAGTAAAAAATTCAATTATAATAAACCTTTTGTATTATTCTTGAGGAATTGATTATTAAGTCGACTGACTTATAGTCAGGATCTTACGTTAATGCACATATGAAATATGGTAGCCTCCATACAGTGTTCTATAGATTTTTTAGCAGACTGAATGCCTTGCTTTATAAGTAAAAAATTCAATTATAATAAACCTTTTGTATTATTCTTGAGTAATTATACAAATAATTGGAACTTGTATGGAACTATTGGATAGTATAAAATCACATGTATGTTTCGAAAATTGGTGGAACATTTTCAATGCTCTCTTGATTCGTAGTATATTAGAGTATCGGAGTATAAGTTTAATATAATGTAAATTTTGTTTTTTACTTGAACTTAGTTTCATTTAATCTGAGTAAGATTGGTCTCAATAAAAATTAATTAACTAAATTAATAAATAAAAAAAAATTAAAATTTTATTAAAGCTTTAAAGTAATATTCATTCACTGGGTTGACATATATTATAATTTTCTTGCTTAAAATTAATATGAAAACATTTAATTTATGTGCCATTATAAGAATCTTAATAATATAACTAAACTTTCCAAGCCCACTGATGATGGGTATTTGAAAATACTCGAAACAGGTGTATGGTCAGCCAAAAATTCAATTAATTAAAATAATATAAAAAATAAAATTTTTGTTGTTGTAGTTCACTACTGTTCGAAAAAACCTCTTTATAAACTTAATTAGAAAATATATGCTTAAACGATTCTTGTTTACTCCTTTGCAACTCGCGTGTCTTTTACTTACTGTTTGCTCTTTTTAAAATATATTTTCCTTTCGTTTCACTCTAAAAACCACTTTCAGGTGTGATATTTTGCTTACAATATATCCTTAAGCATAGCAATTTTCATGGCATTATCCTTACCGGTGATGCTTTATTAATTTTACTTAAATGCAGTTTACATGAAATTTATTTTTTATGTTGTGCTATACACTTGCGAAGGACATGCAATTCTTGTATCCTTTTTTGATTAACTTGGATTTGAAGTCATATTTACTTGCCATAACGTAGATACATCTATAAAGATGAATGAATGTATACTCATATATTTTTATATACTCATATTTTAGTAAATCTTTCGAGAAAATGAAGAAAATAAGATTAAGTAGCTACAAGTATATAATCAGAAGAATAGCTTTCTAAATGAAAAACGTTGAAAGTTTGCTTAATAAACTTGATACTGAGTTGAAGTGTAGAGTATACTTCAAATTTATGGAAATTAAATTATCGATGAGGATAAAGTGCATGCAATATATATTCTCCCCTTTTAGCTGAAAAATTTTTCTAAGATTAATTTTTGTTTGTTATAATATCTTTACTCATTTTATCACTCAAGTCAAAGCAGCTTTGAAATATGCTTGCAAATGTAGCTTCCATCATTTTTTCACAAACCATAATGCATTATGATACTACTTCTGTCGTCGAAACAACCTTACTACCTCCTATCCATTCAAGGATACATAATTCTACTACTATTGCTTCTGGGTGTTGTTGGTGAATGGTTACTGTTGCTGATACACCAGACGTATATAGCTAATGCACCTGCTGCACTGTTGCTGCCTTCACTCCTGTCTTGTGGTACTTCAGTGTTACATTTTTTTTGCAATTTTTTCAAGCTTCCATTAAATATGCAAAAATATAAGATACGAAGATATTCTGGAAAATGTTAAGCAAAAATAAAAATGTTAAAAGTTTCGACCTGTTTGCAGCAATGATTCTTTGGAGAGACTTTATCTTCAAAGTTTGTATCTTTTCTTTTCATATCATTCCAAGCCATTTTCTGCAAGCATTTGCTCCAAAGACACAGAGAATTAATGGTTCTCGTTTGATGCCAGGTAAGTGCAGTTGGTATTTGTAATGTAATTTTTTGCATTCATCTTCGTTTCTATCTTTTAATATACATACATTTTTTGCTTTTTTTTCCAAATACGTATTTTCTGCTTAAATAGTTTTTACATATTAGTTTTTGTACTTAACTTGAAGCAGCGCACAATCACTTTTTGCAATTATTTTTTAGAACTTAAAGCAAAGGTTAAAATTGAGTTCTATTAAAAACTTCTTTCTCTTCCTCCAAATGTTTTTTTCTGTAAAATAACCAAAATAATTATTATTTTTTGTCTAAATGAAAAAGTTTTTATAACGGACTGTATTTTATTCCACTATCCAAAATTATTTTGTAACAAATATTAAATTAACCTCTATTCACACGATAAAACTTAATCTTCATTAACTTTTATTAATTTCATTCATTTTCATTAACAAATGAAAATAGTTGTGAACAATTAATTTTCAATATTCTTCTTTGCATTTCTCAGTAATAAAGCAGAGTTATTTAAATTTTCGACTTTAGTCACGATTTCACCGACTATAATCAGAGAAAATATCCTATGAATAGCGATACTAATATTATACTAATATTACCATTAATTGTTGTGAAGTGAATAGAGCCCTTCTTCTTCTTAGAACCCTTCTTCTTCTTAGAACCCTTCTTCTTCTACATTCTTAGCATAACAGTCTTGGGTGGACCAGTGCTTTCTCAACCAATTTTTGCCATCTGACACGATCCGATGCCAATTTATTACAATCGCACACGCATAAACTGAGATAAAAACAAGAAAGTGGAGTCGATAAGCCATGCACTTAAACAATAGAGGAATTGCATAGCGAGGCAAGTTTTATCATAAAACCCACAAGGCACAAGGTAGCAGAAGACCTAGTGTGCCAGCTAAAACGTGTGGAAGAAAGGTCAAAAATGAGCTAGCTGAAGCACGATATACATAGAATAACATCTATAGAGAATCATCAAATAGAGTTTAATTTAGAAGAGTTATTAGGAAAGTCGGACAATAGTAGTGGTATTGTTTATGTGGCATATGCTCACATAAACTATTTTATTTTCTGTTATTTATTTTTTCTGTAATTTTTATTTACACTAAATTTATGAATTCTTAAACTAATTAAAATTTTTTTAATTATTTCATTACTGCTTATTTATAAAGTTTTCTTCTTAGTCAATGAGTACTTTTTATTATAATAACAATAACCGCATTTTAGCTTCATTTTTCTGCTCAGTTGAGCTATTGTTTTCCTGAACTAATTCTATTAATAACCATATTTTATTATAAAAGATAAAAGTGCATCTTATGTATCTAAGACCAATTAAGAGCATTTACAGTGAGAGCACCATTTTTAATTAATATAATTAGCGGCGTGTAATGTTTCAGTGAAACGTTCACTTGCATTATGGATGAGTGCTTTGTGGTGATTTTTTAAAAGAAAAATAAGTAAATAATAAAAAATAATTTAAATGCATAACTAAATAGAATTTTTTTCTTGAAGTACTAAATTTGCAATTGACTTTAATTGAAAATGAATAAAAATATATCATGAGTTTCTGAGGTCCTTTAAAAGATAACCATTGTTTCTTTGAGTAGAATTCTTAATGCAATCATAACACAACGAGTATGTATATTCCGAGTTTATGTACTCGTATGCAAAGGCATCTATTGCCTACAGATTTATATAGCTTTCCGCTTTGCCTTCCTTTTCTGATTGTGTAAGACAATAAATCAAAGATAAATATCGCATATATTTTATAGAATTCATTTTCTTATTGCTTTTATTTTAACAAACTTCTTTACTTTTACCTTAAAACTCAAATGCCTCGTATTTAAAAGAGCAAAATATAAGATAAAAACTAAAAAACACGCCTTACACAAGCAATAATATCGACGTTAGTAGCATAAAGGCAACTACCTTAGCACATAAAAGATAGGAAGTTCAAGTAAAATGCCGCATTAGAATCAAGAAAATCCATTTTTCTCATTTTTATATAAAACACTATGAAGGTTCATTTTTCTTCTTATATTACTTTGTCTATTGTGTACGGCTGAACAAGCACTTTCATCAGCTGCCACCAACAAATGCTAATGCAACCTTAACCCAATGGCAGTACCTGCCACTTAGGATCCTAGTGCTCCTATTACTCCCCTACTATTCCGCCCACTCCCCCCACTACCCCAGCTCTACGAACAGTTAGAGCTCTGCATGCCAACCTGTCGCAAAACGATAACATCAACTTAAGTACATTCGTTGGAACATTTACAAAATGTGTCAAGTTGAAATTTTCCATGTGCCGCCATAGATACTGCCATTTTTATAGATATTTACCTTTACGTACATTAAATTTATTTTGGTACTATGCCATTGTACCAAAATTGGGGGAAAAGATATTGAAAGGTGAAATATAACTTGGAAAAAAAAATATGTAGACATATTTCTTGGGAATTTGTGTTAGCAGTTTTCTGCTAATAATCTATTTATTTTTCAAAACAAAAAATATTGGTTTTGGTTCTATATTTATTTATACAGGGTGTTTCCAACTTATTTGGCATTAATGTGAATCTCTGAAATCATTAAAAAATTGTATAAGAAGAGAATGTAGTTTCAATATTTTCATCACAATATATATATCATATATAATATATATCAGATATCAGATAATATATATCAGATAGTTAAATAGAAATTTGTCGAGTATGATTTTCTGAAATCATTAATTATATCTAAGACTA
>NC_051848.1:39327074-39365756 GCF_002237135.1 Teleopsis dalmanni
CTTTCTCTCGACTTCATTTTCGGAATTTTCCTTTAGGATAGGAATTAGAATGTTACCAAGATGAGGTATGCCTTTTCAAAAAAACGATTAAAATCCATTAGAGTATAACTGATACAGGGTGGGAAGTCTATCGTATCTCTAAGTCAAATGCCACCCACCATACACCATGCATTTTTGTGAATGCAATAGTATTTTGATAATTTTTTGTGACATTGATTGCTTCAGATATGACAATTTTGTTCGTCCATACTGTTTGACATAGTAAGATAAGAGTTTGTGCTTGATTGCGAAATTGAAACACAGGCATTACGGTCCCTAAAAAGTGAGCTTGAAATATAAAATGAAGAAAACACGACTCAGGAATCGTCATCCGAAATCTATTATTCCAGCACCCTATCAACTTTAGTTCTTCATATTGCGCGGTTAGCTTTATTTTTTTTAAAATCTGAGTTTTATAAGATTGAAAAGCATGCTTAAATAAAAAGTACGTTATGCTTGGAGTGTCAAAAATAATTTTGGATCTTCTTGCACACTGTCACTAAGAAATGTATTATGTACAATTAAACATTTCGATTATATCTAGGGATCAACTATTTCAGATTCAGTTAAATATAAGATTATATAGAAATAAAAAAATAAAATGTAATATATAATAAAATATATATAAAAATAAAAACTTTAAGCAATACTGAAAGATACTTTTGCTTGATAGATCACTGAAACACTACCACTTACTTGGGACTGGACTAATGACTATTGAATACCTATTGACATTAAAGCCTCTCACACAAAAAAAACGCGAATGCACGAAGACTGGATGTATATTTAATATATTTATTTATATTTATTTATTTATTTATATTTTATAACATTTAATTACATATATAGTGAGTCTTCCATAACTCGAACTTTTAGAACTCCAAATTTTTATTTCTCAAACTAAATAGAGTGCAACAGGGTTTAGAGAGCAAATTGCATACAATCACAAAAAATTCTTTAAGTCGAAATGTACATAAGTCAAACCATTCCTTTCCAAAATGGTAATTTGCTATAGTTTGATAGTTGATAGACACAGTTTTCTAAGCTAACGACAGTTAGTTGGAAAATAAATTGTATATAAAATTATTATTAGAGGAAGCTGTGTATATGCTAGAATATTGCTAGAATTTAGAGCAATAAAAACGATTATATACAACTAGAGTCAACTATTTCAATATTTATCGGGATTGCGATTGCGAACGATACTATTATCTGTAGTTTATATTGTCGAGAAAAAGAATCTTTCCCCTCATTGCACTACTCTCCTTACCGCTTCTTAGTCCTGCATATATTTTGTCTTAAATTACCACTCAGTGCAGAAGGTCGTCACTCTAGGCTAACCTGAAAAATCACATGACCAAAGACGACAATTTTTTTTTTGTTTAGTTTCAACAACAACACAAGGGTCAAATAGGCGTTTAAATTTCTAATAATTTAATTACAAGGCTGAATAAATAATCAAGCTTAGGAGAAATTTGTTTGCATATCTCCACATCGCATGTCACTAGCCATTAACGACAACACAACAATTTCGTTCTAATGGCTTCATTTACATAAATTTTATACTCATGAAGTAATTAAGATTTCATAATAAATTATAAAAAAGAATGAAATATTAACATGAGTTTACAAATCATTTAATGGCTTATGAAGGACCATTGCCATAGGCTCATTTACATAACCAAATGTCACATATTGCCTATAAAATGAAGCTGTTTCCAGCACATTCCGCCACATTCTCCGGTTATGTTTGTTTAAATATTAATTTGAAAATATTTTTGAGCATTCAATTAAAATACAATTTAGATTCTTAAAATAATATACGAGTATATATATATGGAATGCAAATGTATGTAACTACATCTGCACCACACCACATCTGCATATCCGCAATGCATTTGGAGATGTGCTTCACTTATCGATACTCGGAGCTTGAAAGCCACCACGGATGGGATGTGCATACATATTTTATCGCTTGATTGAAATCTCTTGCCAATTATTATGCGAATTGCAAATGCCTTACAAATGAATTTTGAAATAGAAATATTATCATATGGGTATATGGGTATGGCCAAGGAAAATGGCAATATATAATTCATTTCTTTCATTTCTTTTATTTTTATATAGTATAGTATGTGCCTTAGTGCACTGTTCTGTTCTGTTTACTCGGACGTGTTTGATGGCACATTTTATTTATGAATGTGCCACTGTGCAAATGTGCTTTATCCTGTTCCTGTAGTTTGGTGTGTTGAGCGTGTATGTATGTATTAACATTGTAGCAGCACACCGCTGTAAATCAACGTAACGGTGTATTTCAACCATTTCGATACCGGAACTGCAAGAGAACTAATATCGATATATTTGCCCCTCGAATGAGTTTGCACTACGCCTTACAATCCCATATACACTTAGCAACCTCTGCTGCTCTATGTGTATGGGAGTGTGGCGTATTTATCTACTCATCTATCCACAATAATTTTTTTTTTTTGTGTCCCTTTCGTATCCACAAATCAACATTTGACTTTTGCATAAATTGCAAAAAGTAATTTTCTCTACGATGATGAAACGTTTCTGTATTTCCGTATTTCTATCTGTGCGGTGATTTCTCAGTTGTTCGCTTGAAAGTATGGTATTGCATAGACACAGACTAGGTTCATGCTGGGCACTACGAATAGTGTGCATAGTGTCCAGCACAAATTTCAAGGTACCTGAATGGGACAATCTAGAAATCTAGGCATGTAACAAAACAAGGACACACTTCTCAAACAAGTCGAACGACGAATCTTTTTGCTGCCATTGCTTCCAATAATAATGTTGATTTCCGTTTCTTATTTTTTTATTGTTCCATATTTTTTCTTCTTTTTTTTTTTTTGTTGAAATTTCTTTTTTTTCTATTGCATATACAATTTTATTTCTGCATTTCCTGCTCTGTGCCCTGTGCTCGGCACCCTGCACTCTCTGATGCTATTGCAAATTATCCTTTTTTTTTGGAGTCAATTTGCCTATGTCACATTGAGTTCGTGTGATTTTTTTTTTTTTATGCTTGCCGTTTTGGATTGTATTCATTTTTCTCGTCACTCCAGAGGTCCCTATTTATTTTTCTTTTATTATTGGTTATGGATTGGAGCACAATTTATTGGCAAAGTTCACTTGGTTACCACGTAATTCTTTGCTATTGCTGAGTATTCATTTCTGTGCACTTTTTCATTGAAACAAGTTCCAAAACATTTTATTTTTTTTTTGATTTGCATCTCGACAGCTTCATTCCAGAGATTGATAAGAAAATTATAAAAAATAATATTTCACAAATCAAAGAAAGACACTTTCAAATATTTCCTATTTCTGCAGATAGGAAAACCATTTAGGAAAACTACACAGATTGGCAGTTGATATTCATTGAACGATTGAAGTAAATACAGTTTTCTTTCAATTTCAATTTCTTTCAATAATAATGATATTGAGCCGATAGCGCTGTTATTAGTTAAATCTTTATACTGACGTAAATCATCGACTTCCCTGATTTATAGTGTTGATTGATTGCAGTGACAGATCAGCAGATATCTTTCTGCGTTTATCTGCCATTTTGATACCATATTCCTTACAAGCAACCTTAACACATGAAAAGATAAAAACTAAGTATTAACAATGTGTCAAAAAAGTACTTCCCTAAAACCCTATTTTTGCTTGAGGCCAGATAGTCTCTTATATATTAGATTACTGAAATAATCTATATAACTATTCATTAATAGAGTAAGTTATTCTTGTGTTTAAGTGTAAAGGTAGACCCCATAAAATATGTTTTTCTAAACAAGTTAGACGGGTTTGAAAGGAAATAAAAAGACAACAACAAAAATTTTTAATTAATTTTTAATAAAAAGACAACAACAAAAATTTTTAATTAATTTTTTGATATTTGGCGAATTTCTTTTTTATTAGTTTATAGTTCGTACCATTTCTTAGATGACAGGCTTAGAATTCGTGCTTGTCAAATAAGACGAATTTAATTTAATTTAATTTAATTTATTATATAAATAAATTCAAAATTAAATGATAAATTTAATTTAATTTAATTAATTTAATTAATAAGAATTTTTAATGCTCAAGTACTGCGTTTTTTGTTATAGAAATATCTAAGCTTTCGGAAAGCCAATGCTGACATATTTACTTATATTTATATAGTTTCATACATTCTCAAAAACGGTGAATGGATTCTTATACTCTACTCTAGTCTACTTTGTGTATCTCTTTCTTTTTAAATAAGCAGGTTCAATTCTTCAACTAGAAGGATGGATGTTCTTTTTTTACAAGATTTTCTGTCACATCATTACTGCTTAAATACAAAAGTCTACAGTTAGTTCTAAATGAAATTTGGATTAATATATTTCTATAGGTTATGCTGATTTCAGATATTTCAGCTATTTAAATCTTAAGTAATAAAGGAGTTCCTCCTAGGAATTAAAGGAATTTATATATGTTTATAAAGTTGAAGCACTTGATGGTAATATATAAAGCGTTATTTAAATTACAGTACTTGACTCCACACATATTTCATACAAAATCCATACAAAATCCTAATAAAGATATGCTTTATCCTTGTAAAAATAAAGATAAGATATATTTATGTCAATATTAATTAGGTATAAAGACATGGGAAGTTCAATACATTTAAATGGAAAAATAGTATCATTTCATGAAGAATTTACTATTTAAGAAACAATTTAAAAATTCAGTAAAAAATATATTTTTTAAATATTATTTTAATTAATTTCAAATATTTATAAAATATAGCAAAATAAAAATTTATAAAATTTGTTGTAAATATTTTTCGAATTTTTTAAATATTTTATATTTTTAAAATCAAATTTGCATTTGAACTGATGTTACGTTTTGCTTGAGTTCCATGAATTTTGACAAATTTTTATGTTTGCCTTTTTTGTTCATTTTTTTGATGGCTCTTATTTGTTTGGAATTTGCAACCAAAGTTTCAATGGTGAAAATGTGTAAACTTCGACCAAATCCGGTAAAAAATATCAAATCAATGGCAAACAAATCGAGCTGAATTTAAACTGTAAAAAATGACAACAAATGAACTAAAAAAAATTGCTTGAAATAATAAATAAACAAATGGCAATAAAATTGGATCAAAAACTCTATTTGGTGATTTTTTTTATGTGCACTTCAAAGTAGAGAACTACATTGCCAGCTGCATGGCCGTAAGGAAGTTTGTTGGCAGAGGACAGGGATGTTGAAAGTTGAAGAATGCAAATTTGTTGTGAGTTTATTGAGTGCAGATGTTGACAACAAAAAATTCCAACAGTAAAAAAGAGTCTTTTTTAAAAAGTTTTTTGGTGTGAATCAGTTTATAGTCCTGTTTTTTTCACCACTGCAATCTATCTGAAACTTCATATGAAAGCTTCAGTTCCCTGTACGATTCATATTCCATGCACAATCAGTTGAATTTTTTTCCCAAAATCCGTTTGATGTCATTGTTTTGTGCTTGCAGTCTCCTTCCGACAAATAATGGACATGTTTTTAAACTTATGATTGGAGACAAATTTGATTATCTGTAGGTGCATATGGTGCCACATTTGTACACAAACATGGTTACGGTTACACTACCGATTTTAGTAACTTTAAAAAAAATTTTGGATAACATGTTTTTAGAACTTTTATGCAAGTTTGAGTGAAAACACAAAAATATATATTTTATACATATAACATATATAATATATATATAACATACTTGAGACTTAAACTTTGACAACAAATTTTTATTTAAAAATATTATTATTTGAGGTTATGTTAATTAATGCATACTAAAATGAGATGTTTAACCGTTTTATACGGAAGATGCCATCAATAAACTGACAAAAGCTTTCAATAATTGTAACGTACATCACAGACATCCAAAAATTAAGTAAACATGGGAGAGCTAGACAAAAAAGCCAGTAATTATTACGTGATTACTTACCTTGTTTGCTCAATACCACGGTATTCTCAATACATGTGTTAAGATAATGCACTAAAAGACGCTCCATTGGAAGTTTAAGGAATTTTTGCCAGAATCAATTGAAATTATATGTTACGCATAACTTTTCCCTTGATAAGGAGCAAGTCCTACCCATACCTCTGCAGATTTTTGCAACACAAGACCCGGTGTAAAAAACTAACGCCAAATGAAAGTACGGAAATACAATCCTTCCTCCCGCTTAATTTTGGTTTTTAACCATCGCCACTGCGATACTAACAACCTCAATTGATCAGGATAGCCAAAGCCGCGGAGCTCAAGTCAGGTAACGCTAATGTGAACTCACTCACTTCCACTTACATTTCAAACAGTGTTACATTGTGCCGGGATTTAAATGGCCACTTACGTTAGGCATGCTTTAACTTGGGAAGCATATTCTAACTCCTTTTCCACGGTTAAATTGCTGTGACCACTATGTACTAATATATTATCTACTCAATCACTATCCATAACAGCAGTAATATTTACTTCCAAGTAAATGTTTCAAAGATGTCTATGAACATATTACTGCTGCTATTGATAGTGATTGATTGTGAAATTTTCCCATCCACTATAGATCCAACTCTTCCAATTTTTAACAGTTTTACCTAAAACGCATTTAGATGGATGAGTACAAGGGTCACCGTTATCACGTAATCCACGATATGTACCAATGTACATTAAAATGTACACGTATGCCATTTTTATAATTATTTCATCACATTAAAATGTTCAGCGGTTGTTGAGCAATCGATATTCTAAAATGGATAATCTTGAGTTATATGGACGATATCTTAAATAACAGTTCTGTTAATAAAACATTTATGTAGAGCATTTTGTGTTAGTAAAATAGTGCTCTAAATTAGGACCATAAAATGTAGTAGTAAAGAATATTTATAAACTGATTGTTAAAGATTTTAATCTTTTAATTTATTTTAAAAGCAATCATTACCACTAACGTAATTACTACTCACAAAAAATAAAAATAAAAGTAAAATAATTTCTTTTATTTTTTAAAATTACTTTTAATTCGTTAAGTGATTCAATTTCTTCTCAATTCTTTCCAAACTTTTCGAAGATTTTCAATTAATTTTACTTCCTATTGAACAACGAAATTCGATTTTGAACTCAATTAAATAATTTAATTTATGTGCATTTAATCGGTTTACTTGCTAGGCTAGGCTAAACACTCCTCGTTCATACCTGCTAGCTCCCATCCATGACCCACGGATGGGAAGAAAAGCAAGAAAATTCGCAAATTTGTGCATGACTTCGAATTTGCAGGTGTAAATGCGTAAGTAATTCAATAGATTTTGTGGTAGGAAACTTTTGTGTGAAATTTAAAATATATTTTCGTTCTACGCCCACCCAAATTGGTTTGATTGCATTATCGAGGTGAATTAGTAGCACATATGGTAATCCTCAAATCTATGCAAATATACCGTAATTTCGTAAATACGATTATGTAGTAAATGGAAATTGAAATGGGAAAATGGATGATGTATTGCATTTTTAATTTATTTTCCAATTATTTTGGTAGATGGTTGTGATTTATTTGTTAGAGTAAAAATAGTAGAAAAAGTTGACAGTTTTAATGATTAGTATTGCTGTATTGAAATCATCCAAAAAAAGAATAAATTTAAGAGAAGATTAAAAATGGTTTTAATAAAATTTCTGAAAAATTTTTGATATTTTATAGATATATATAGGTAACCAAAGCCAATCAATTCTTGTCCTTTTATACAAATTAAGAGATGACATTTTAAAGTGTTGTGAACTATAATGCAATCATGTTCATTTACATAGAGATAGCATTATACAAGGAATAATACTATATCATTAAAGCTTAAATACGATTTTTGGCAAGAAAAGCAATCTCAAAGTACAATTTTTGAGCAACTTAGACTTTACATATATACTTGGTTATTAAGTGGTTTAAAGTCTCTGATTTAACTGGGTATATCAGTGAGCTCATATATTTCAATAGTAAAAACACAATATAATTACGTGAACCGCTTGATATTCTGTTAACGCTTGATATTCTGTTAACGCTTGATCTCATGTCGTTTACCATTTAGAGTTCAGATTTAAAAGAACTTTGAGAGCCTACGTTCATCTCTTTGACTCTTCTGCCGCCGTCTTTTCTATATTTTCCTGTCCAAGAAGTATGCAGCACCGAGATTACTTGGGCCTAAAGTGTTGGAGATGTTTAGTTTCCCTGCTACCACTCATATCTGTTAGGCACTCGCTATTCGCCACCTCAATCGCTTCCACTTTCAGGTTCCTCGAGGTTCCATAAGCCCCACTAGAAGAAATGGCAACTAAGCATAATCTAATAAAATTTTCAAAATTTAAAATATGTGACCCATACCAATTTGTACTTAACATATAAGATTTTTCTAAATTTTCTTAAATTAAAAAAAATTTTAATATATTTTTATATCTATTTTTTTGCAGATATTCTGGAACAACAAAATGTGATATATGAGTTATTTAAAGTGTTGAGGACAAGTGCAAGTAATGTGATAATTGAACTAAAATGCAATAAGAGACCTTTAAAAATAATGTGATAAATGAACTGAAATATATTAAAACACTGTTAGAAATGATAAAAACAGTGCAAAGAAATGGTAAGTAATTAATAAATTATTTATTTTAAATGACTTAAAACTCTAAAAAGGCATTTGGAAAATAAACAGTGAAATATTTATAATAATTATGTGAGAATGATTGAAGTCTTTACCTAACCCTGTTTAAAAGAACAAAAAAAAAACATCAAAGTTAATTATTAATCTATTTCTATGATAATATAAATTGAACCAAAATTATTTAAATTTTAAGCAATACTTTAGTTTGAACCAAAAAGTGTGACAACACAATATCATAAGAGAAAATTAATAGACATAGAACTGTTAGAATAATTATTATTTAAAGTCGAGGTATGGATTTATAGCTTTTCTGTATTATTCTGTGGTTACTTTGTTGAACATATTTATAAATAATCTTTGAATATCATATATAAGCCCACAGTAATTATGAGATTCATAAATAGTCTAGAATTCTTTTAGTTGGACTTTTAGGCGCACAATGGATCTTTTAATTCGGGATGCATGCATAGCCTACTATTTGGTAATAATAATAATAAACATCGTGCGTTACCAAAATTAAAAGACAGCTAATAATTGAGAGATATGTTTTTTAACAATATATACCGATTTTTTACAAGAAAGATTTTGGCTGCAGTATACAATAGCAATAAAGTGTATTCTATATAATATTTTAACAAAATGCCATATAAACATTTTATTTCTATATATAAATACGACAGAATTTAAGATTTAAATAATTTTTAATATTAATAATAACATATTAGAATTATTCCAAACTACGCAGATATTCAACAAGATTGTTATATATCAAGTGAAATTATTTAATTATATTAACAATCAAAATAAGTTCCTCTCAGATGTCTATTACTAGCAAAAAGAATATATACTATTGTTTAATTCAATGAAATTAAAATCATTCGAACAAATTAGAAACCTATTTAATAATTCACTTGATTTTCAACATTTTTATGTATGAAATCACACTTGAACATTAATTCATATTAAAATTTAACAACTTCAACATAAAAACAGTTGATATATATTTAATACAAAAACTCAACTGATTGAGAATTGTAATTGATTTAACTGCATTCATGACTGAATACACATGACTAAAGACATTGAGAATTATATTTCTTGAAATTTCTAATTTTCATTAATAAGTAAATTGAGTTTCTCACAAATGTGTGATACTATTTCAAAAAATTTATTAGATTCAAGTTTTTAATTGTAATATATATATCAGATAACCATATTTGACTTGGAGATGATATTTAAACTTTTGAGAATACATATTATTATTCGAGTTTGAAAGGGATGAATTTTTCTTAATTAGTGTTATATGTTAAAATCGCGAAGTTTTGCAATAAATCGAAAGTTATTATATATAAAATAACATAGTGAAGAAATTATAATTTTTATAGAAATAAATCTTGGATTGACCATATAGTTAATTCAAATAGAGCCAAAAATTAATCGTCAGTGGTCGTTGTATATATTTATTAATTTCATTCGTACAAACAGAGTGTCTTACAAACACATTTATAATATTTGAATATATTGGGTATATATGTATTACCAGCTTCATATTATTTACATTAATGTAATATTTTTCAATAGATAAGATCGAGATTACATCGAATTCTCTTTATTTACGTACAGTTATAGACGTTATATATTAAAAGTTATTTTTTTGTATAAAAAAATCGGCTAGCTTGACAAAATCCGACAATTGTACAAAAACTCTACATTTTTATGTACAAAAAAAAATTTTTGTATCTTATTAAGATGCTGTGCGAATATATAAAGCTTACGTTCTTATTCGATAATAATATTGCTTCCACGATTTTGCTATAAAACAACAGAATTTAGTATTGAGGAATATTACTTTAGTTATCATTTCTAACAAAAATTATAAAATTATATGCAAACAATTGAATAAATAGATGGTTTTAAAGACCAACAACTATGGATATATATACATATCCAAAACAACTGTATGGTCAACTCATGGATTCAGTTGACTTAACTTTAAGAAATCTTATGGATTGCAAAATTTGCTTCATGTATAGAATATTATGTTATACCTCCTAACTTAATATGTCCTTTTCACTTTCTTAAGATGCAGAATCTTCTCTTCGAGAGTGTTTTCTGTTTTAAAGAAAGGCTGAATTGAAAACCAACAGAGTTAGCCATCTGGGTGATATAAAACCTACAGATTATTGTGTAACGACACGGATTACTTCGATCGTTATAATTTTTCTGCTGGGGTGTCCACAGCCGTCATCCAGCTTCTCAAAAGAATATATTATGTTCAATTACAAAAAGAATATTCATTGAAAATAATATTATTCAATGTGTGATAAAATAGTTTTTAAAAATAAAAAAAAAATAAATAAAAATAATAAGATATAAATATAAGATTATTACACGGGAATTGAGTGAACCCTAACTCTTTGGCGATTGTCTTGAGATTCTACAATATGGCTTGGTTGAAATGCTGATAATGTAGATTGGTCCTTTGTAGTATACGGCATAATCCAACTTTATATATCCTTATCACTTTTTAAAAATGCAAACCAGAATCTTTTTTAAAAGAGTATATTATGCTTTACTGTTGCAAGATACAGAATGGATTGAAATTCTTTGTACATTTATAAGGCCACATTTTAGTTCACCACCGATCATTGCTATGACGAAGTTATCTAAATGTATTATTTTAACTTCATTCAGATGAATATACATAGAATCTTAACTAAGAGAGAATTTTATGCTTTCATAATGGAGTGAAGTCGTTCTGAGTACTTATACTGCAACGAAACAGGTCACCACGGGATATCTTTAACGTTAAGCCTTCAATTCACTTTATTAAAATGGTAAATCTTTTTTTAGAGAACATTTTACACTTTATGAAAGTTTTAAAATGAAGTGAAGCGTTTCGAGCACTTCAATGGCAACACAATAGACCACTAGGTGGAAATGGTACTTAATACTTAATATGACCACTATGTAACTTAGAAGTTCATAAACTAAGTCTTGATGATAGGATGAAATTGTGATCCCAAGTGAAATGGATGGTTTGAGTGAGTTGACATTAATTTACTTTTCTATGGCTACGGCAGATTCTAATAGCAGTAATAAAATTTGTCTGAATAATAGGATAGAATGTCTTTTTTATATCATATATAATAAAATGAGAATACACTTACATCTAATTGGAACTAGTGCAATAATCTAGAAAATAAAAAAATGTACTGTAATTTGCTATGTAAAGTACGTGTTTGCTACTTTTTAGTATCTGGACTGTACAGAAACTAAAGTACTTTTTCAGTATCAAGTTCGGATATAATTGGAGAGCAATTTGATATGATTCCTTTAGTCAAAACAGACTAAATAAGATACTCAAAAGTAAATTTTGACAGTCAGAATCACAGAATCATTTACGTATCGTTTGAAGGCAGCAGAAAATTTCAAATTTATTTATGCGGAAACTTTACGTCAAATAACGTCGGAGTTATGCGCTACGCTGAGTGTCAATAAAAGGATGCAAGGATACAAGGATACAAGTTATATATTTACAAAGGCTTGCGGTACAGATATGTGAATATTTACTTAGCTTAGCAGTTGGGTACAGAATACTCCTATTAATAACTGGATTAGTTGAAAGGCAGAAGTGCGAGTACTAAAGTTCGCTGTAATAAATTTAATTACCCGCATTCGAAATAAAAATATAAGTATTTTAAATAAGCGGAGAGCATTTTCAGCTTAATTTTTTTTTTTTTTGAAGTTGATTCGTTAATCCAAAAAAAAAATTCACAATTCAGTGAAGTGTGTTTTCATTTTATCTGTGAAAAATTTTTCGATATCTTGGTATGGACTTAGTAGAATAACTGAAAACGATAGT
The DNA here is from genome assembly GCF_002237135.1 of Teleopsis dalmanni. Classification (NCBI taxonomy): domain Eukaryota; kingdom Metazoa; phylum Arthropoda; class Insecta; order Diptera; family Diopsidae; genus Teleopsis; species Teleopsis dalmanni. The sequence continues at coordinate 39,339,634 of NC_051848.1, forward strand.
TTGTCTCAAGGACTCTACAATGATGATTTCTAACCATCATGGTATTATCAATGAAGAGGAACGAAAAATCACATGTCGCTGGATATAAGAAAAATATTCAATCAGTAAAGAAAACGAAAATAATCTGCAATAAAAATGTTTTCCTTTAATAAAAATTCAATTTCCTTAAGCAACACATGTCGTCGTCGTAGTTCTCTTTATCGTTGTCGTCTTGGTCGTCATCACTGCAATTTGCTGCAACGTCTATGGTAACGGCAACATTACAAGTGCCACCTCAAGTGCAAGCGCCAAGTGCAAATACAAACATAAATTTCAACACACATACACACACAGAAATAGAACCGTCAAGGAAATGGATGTACGCAGTTACATATTCCATATGAATAGCTGATGCATAGTCTGAAGCTGTGGATTCTAGCGATGGTGATGGTGATGGCGATGGCGTTGGTAATGGTAATGGAGAAAACGTTGTACAAAAATGTCTTTCAATTTATTACACTGTTGCTCCTTAAATGTTGAATGTTGTATGCTGCATGTTAAACGTTAAACGTAAGAGTCCTGCAATCAAGCAAGCATCCTGCGACGTACTTGCATAGAGTCTAGTGGGGATCGCGTGGTTCAAATGTCAAATGCGCTCTGTGTTGGCATTAAATTTGCCCAAGCGGAAATGCAGCAATCATTTGTGTGGCACGAATTGTAACTAATGTTGTTGTTGCTGTTGTTGCTGTTGTAGTTGTTGTACTAAGCCAATGTTAATAAAACGTGGAATGCCACAGTTTGTTGGGCTCAAACACGCAATTACACATTGAAACAAAAAAAAAACGAGAAAAACTTAAAATGTTTTAGGAGAGAATTTTCGAAAAAATATGTTACTTTGTGAAAAGTTTTGTACATACGTGATATACATACTCCTCTAATACTTCTCCGTGGGTGACATCGAGTAATATTGCAAGAAAGAAGATATATATAGATTAACAAATACGTTTGGATATAAGTTTGACATCTAATTTTTTTTTGCAAGTGTTCATCATTATCATTAAGACAATATGTGCTAGTTTTATAAATTATAGTAACATCACCAACAACCTTAACGTTCTATGTCAAGCCAAACACCAATGTCAATGTCTATCAACGCTTAACACTTTATCAAACTCAACTCTAGTTTCAACCGTGACTCCGTCATACTAATCGCAGCAGATAGATTTTTCACTTTTTTTATAAATTTTTTATATAAACATAGTGTATTTTTTTATTGCTAGTACAAACAAAAATGTCAGTCACGTCTTTTTTACTTTTAAAACACAATGAAATTAATTAAAAGCGAATATCTAATGCAGACAAAGTCACTATGACAATTGTTTGAAGCGCCTTGTGTAACCACTAACCGCTCGTTCTGTCAAAAGATATAAAGTGCCTGAAATATCTCGCAGGAAAAACAAATATTAAAAGTCAAGCACATGTAAGTGTATACACACAGCTATATACATATATATTTGGATGTATATTGCATATAATAGCTGCACATATATACTTCGTCAGTTCAACTTTGTTGACTTTGTTGATCTCAAGCAAAATGATACATTCTATGCAAGGCAATAATACTTACGGATATATCTTTTGCATCAGCAAATAGTAAACATTTGCTATATGAAATTAAATTTCTTGTTGACGAATTGCTTCACTTACTCATCCTAAAGTTTAGATGATATTAGCTTGAAATGCATTAAATTATTTGAAAAAGTGTTTCAGATTTTAAATATTAAAGAATTTTGATTTTAAATCAATAAAAAATAATTTTGATTGGTCACAAAATGTGATTATAACTAGTTAAATTAAATTAAGTGGAATAGCGGTCTTGGGCCCAAACCCCATTTAAGCTCAAATAATGGTTCCCGTTCTGGTACTTCATGTACTTACTCAAGTATATATTAGTACTTCCAGATATAATTTTTATTTTTTCTCCTAATCTATTACTAAATCAAATTATGCTTATCTTCTTTTAAAGCTCATATAACAAAGTTTACTAAAGCAAAAACTTGATGTAGTAGAATATATATTAATGAACAAATTACTTTCATAACTAAGTAATAGGTAAGCATTCTCAACCCATAATAGTAGCTTACCAATACAGCTAATTTATATAGCTTATCTATACAGTTTATCTATACAGCTTGTCTATATAGGTGATCTATATAGGTTATCTACATAGCTCATGTATGCAGCTTATATATATAGCTCATCTATACAGCTTTTCTATATAGCTCATCTATATAGCTTATCTGTATAGCTGATCTACACAGCTAATCTATATAGCTCATCTACACAGTTATCGAAATATTACCTCTCGAAACCTATCAACACATTCTTACCTAATAGTGTATTTGCAAACAAAATAAAGAATCTAAATTAATGAAATGAGAAGCAACGAGATAATATTCATAGTTCGCCTTCAAAGTCTCCAAAGGCCTTTCTGAGTTTCAGCGTAGTTTAATGTTTACTGTTCCATAACTCATAAGAATTAATTAATTTATTTATTAAGTAAAATAATTTACTAAAATTTCCTCTAATACCAATAAATCATATGATATAGTACACCACTTCATAAATATATCATAGATATTTTCTCTAATACCAATAAATCATATGATATAGTATGATATCACTTCATAGCTATATCTATGGAAATCATATATTTTTTCGAACACTTGCCTCAGAAACTCTTTGATTTGTCTGATAATGTAAAATGTATAAGTAGATAGCCTCTTTGATGTCAAAAGTCATCCAAAATACATTCAGTCACATATGAAAATATATAAATCGGTGTTTCAGTCCTTATTTTGGGAGCTATTAAAGAAAACATATTGATTTTTATATAAAGTGTATTAATAACAGAAAAATTGTCTCTTTTATTATTATAATTGAGGATACTATAGTAAGTTTTATGAACCTAAAGCGTAGTGCTCTGTAATCTTTCGAAATTACTTATTCATTGATATGAATAGTGCCTCTAGAAGATATTTTTGCGTGATAGATTCTCTTTGTGTTAGATCATCAACTAAGCGAACTTACAGTATACCTTTCTAAAATCTCTTTTAAATACATTGAGTGGCATTAGTAATGGTTCTAAAATGCTTACTGCATTAGAAACCCTCTTCACATAAGCTTATCAACTTCATGAATTTACGGTTTAACGTACTGTAAACTATTTTAATTATATTGAGTGATATGAATAGTAACTACCAAAAGAGTTTCTCATATGATAGAACTTTTTTCTAGATCTTTTTCCTATTAGTTTGTTAAATTCTTAAATTTACGGTGTAGCGATTTGTAATCTATTATATAATTTATATATTAATCTATTAATCTAAATATAATTAATTTAGTGTTATGAATATAGATACTCAACTGATGAAGTAGCTATACAAACTTATGGTGTAGCTCCCTGTAATCTTTTTTAATTATATTCAGTGGTATGTATACAGATTCTCATTCTATTAGTTCATCAACTTTACAAACTTATGATGTAGTTCTCTTTAATCTCTTTTAATAACATTCAGTGGTTTGAATAGTGGCTTTTAGAAGATTTTCTCGTATGATGGCTTCTCTTCCTATTAATTTCTCAATTTCATGAAGTGACGATGTAGCGTTCTGTGATATTTTTGTTTTTTTTTAATTAAATCGAGTGATATGGATAGTGGCTCAACAGAGTTTTTTGCATGATGGATTCTCTTCCCATAAGTTTCTCAAATTTTTACTTTTCAATATTCTGATGTCTCGGGAACAAGACCAGAAAAATATCATGATTGCCACTCAAGCTGTACAGAGGCTGTACAGAGTTATTTGCATGATGGATTCTTTTCCCATAAGTTCATTAAATTTTTACTTTTCAATATTCTGATGTCTCGGGATCAAGACCAGAAAAATATCATGATTGCCACTCAAGTTGTACAGAGGCTCTACAAAGTTATTTGCATGATGGATTCTCTTTCCATAAGCTCATAAAATATTTACTTTTCAATATTCTGATGTCTCGGGAACAAGACCAGAAAAATATCATGATTGCCACTCAAGTTGTACAAAGGCTGTACAGAGTTATTTGCATGATGGATTCTTTTCCCATAAGTTCATTAAATTTTTACTTTTCAATATTCTGATGTCTCGGGAACAAGTTCAAAATTAAAAAAATATCATGATTTACACTTAAGCTGGTTTGTCTTCTTCTATATAGGTAATTCTATTAGGGAAGAGGCTATGATTTGGAGCCAGAATTGTAGCCTAGTGTGTAACTGACAAATTACTAATCCATTTTTTGAATACGTGCTCTGCAATTAGTGTCCTACATTCTTCCAGAATTGTAAATTCTGAGTGTCCTTTCAACTGAAATACCTCAAACGATTTGGGTAGATTTAAATATTTTTTAATGAATTTTTTGTGTTAAATAAATTCCATAATTTTTAAAATTTTTAATACTACTTTAACTATCCGAGTAACATATTTTTTTTAAATGCGAGTATTTTGAGCAATTATCCATAGAGGAAATTTATGTGGCGAGCATTAATGCTGACATGTATGGTATGCATGTAATGCATGTGTCCGTACTTGCGTGAATGCGTAAACTCAGAGTGGTAAAATATTTAATGGATTACAACCAATTTTTAGTTGACATAAAGTAGCTTTACATTAAACCGATGCAACTGCCAATCGAAGGATATCACTCAACGGCAACAAAGCAAAGTCAGCAGCAGCGGCAGTTACAGTGTACACTGCAAACAGCGTTCGCATTGACAGAAGCAACGCAACATGTGCGCTTCCGATGCACAATGGCAGCGCTTCGTGTTGTGTGTTGTGTTGTGTACACTGTAAAAGCACTGCAATAAAGTGGATATTTTATGATAATCCCACAAGGAAAAATCAAAATTAAAAATGAAAAATAATTTAAAAAAACAAGAGAATGAAATTTATTATGATTTAAGTTTTATGTGTAAAATGCACGTCAACACAAAGATGCAACAAGCGAATTGCTGGTATATGAGTAAAATAATAACGCCAGTGCTACTTACTTGCACGCATAAACGTTGGAAAAATGTTGCACGGATGCAAAGTTTGCATGTCGTAAAATTTTTGACAGCCGTTGAAAATTACAAATAATTTTCAGCGATTTTTACGAGGCGTTTTCTGTTGTGCTCCACCGCTGATAGCCATATTTGCCTTAAACGAACAGAGCATCAACAGCAGTAAAAACAATGAAAATGTATATAAAAAAAGTGTTCTTAAACTTTTTAATGTAAATTTAAGCATATAATGTAACGTTAAGACGCGCTTGACAGTGGAGGTCTTAGCTCCGTGGACGTCAAATTTATTATCTTAATATAGAGAGCTAACCATTTCGTGTGTGTGTGTGTGTGGTTCCACAAGTTAACATAAATGATATATACTCATGATTGATATTTCGATCTATATTTTATGTCGGTGCATCATTTAAACATTGCTATTAGTTGTGATATACAACATTATGCTTTGGTATTCAATAGAACATGTCACAGTACCGTATTCTCAGAGTATTCGAGGTTATTTTCGTGATTTCTTGGTATAAAGGTGGCAATAGCAATGCCATAACTAAGCGGATGTTTGAAAGCAGTTTTTAAAGCTTTAAGAATTGTCCGCTGAATATATTAATTTGTAGTTTTTGTAACCCTACAAAGCAAAAGTAGTGATGATAAATGCCATAATTTTGATAACCAATTCGTTGTCTTCTACGACATGAAATAACTCGTATGTGTTATTTTTCACAAAAAAAGAACTCAAAATGACATATTGTTGAGTATGTAGTACTCTCCCATATTTAGAACCATCCTATAGCAAGAGCCTATTCTATAGCGCCTTGTTATATTTTCTATTTATATCATATTTATATATATAGTACCATCCTATAGCACCATCTTTTCGCACCATCCTATAGCACCATCTTTTAGTGTTATCCTATAGTATCACCCTTTAGTACCATCCTATAGTATGATTCTATAACACCATCCTATACCACCAACATATAGCACCATCCTTTAGTACCAACCTATTGTAGCATCCAATAGTTGCATCCTATAGCACCATCCTTTAGTACCATCCCATAGTTGCATCCTATAGTACCATTCTTCAACACCATCCTATAGCACCATTATTTAGTACCATCATTTAGTACCATCCTTTAATGCCGTCCAATAGTACCACACTATAATAACATCTTATAGTTCCATTCTACAATACCATCTTATCATATATCAATGTCTTCATAACAATTCATAATGCAATGTTATTGATTACAGCACAAACTTATTTTCTCCCAATAAACAAAATTTGTGCATTGCTTATTCTCTTCATTAAATCAAATGAAAGGTGTATAATAAAACGGTAAGCCATAAGCATAAATATCTGAGCGATGATGACAGAGTAAAGATCAAGAAAAAAAATAAAACCTTAATGCTTTACATAGATGTCGTCATGTATAAGTTGAGAACTTAATCAAAAATGAGTCATATTACTGAGCGAATAAGCGATTTCTCTCACGATTTCATTCAATTTTATTTTAAAAGATACGATTCCCTCACATAAGAAGTGTAGAACGTATACTCAACACTGATGAAGACAATACATTTTGAATCTTGAAAAGGCACAACTAAAGATAACGAAATCTAATAAGCATTAACAACTGATCAAGCCCTAAATCTAAACTTATAGGTTTAAAAAAGAAATTGTTTTTTGAAAATCTATGTTTTAATGTCCGTCCAAAGCGCGGACTGCTATAGTTCATAGACTTCTATGGTGGAAAACGTCTTGGTAGGACTTCTGAGCAAGAAAGTAGACTATATTTATTTTTTTCATTTCTTCGTACCAGTTCCTGCATTGCTGTTTGAATAGGATACTGAATTTTTTGATATCCATTTGCTTTGAAAAATGGTTGTCAAGAGTTTTTTCTCAGTGTGCTTAGTAAGATAGTTAGATACTGTAACAAAAGATGGACTCAAAATTATTAGCAATTGGTAGTCAATAGAATTTTGGCCTTCTGTTAAGTAAGGTAGCAAAATTTATCAACAGCAAGGAAGAAAATGTACTCTTTTTGTCAAGTAAGATAGACAAAACAAAAACTAATAGTTTGTTTGAGCACGACAGATGATCAGCGTAATGAGGGATGAACTTAAAGTTATCAATAACTGATACTTTATAGGTTTTTCTCGTTACTCTAATTAAGATAGCAGTAGTTGTCAAGAACTAGTAGTGAAAAAAATTCCCCCTTTTTGTCGAGTAAAATAAGTTAGATGTGACGAAGGATGAACTTAAAGTTATCAATTACTGGTAGTCAGCCACGTGATATATAAGCGGAAGCAGACGGTTCTATGAGACGATTTAAATGAGACTTTACATTATTAATCAAGGGATAAACATAAAGTCATCAATAACTGGTAATTAGCCACGGGATATATAAGCGGAAATAGGAGATTCTATTAGAGAATATTAAGATCAAGGAGGATTAAAAGAGAAGAGAAGATTAAATCAGAAGATATCTTATTCTTATATTGTTAATCAATTTAAAGCTATTTAAAAAGCAACTGTTTAACAGAAAATATATGATTATTTACTCGATTTTGAAACTGTTTATTTTAATGAATTTTTTCTCAACGTAATCATTTCAAATAAATTACCCGAAAATTTGACGAACTAATTTATTATAAAAAATTTCAATTGAAATGCATTACTAAAACAGGAAAAAAATAAAGGTAAAAAGAAACTGTCCATCTTTTTGGTTAATGCCAAAAGTAAACCAAGTTTTATTTACCTCGCAAATGGAAATTAATCATCCCAAATGACGTGTACAAGCACGCTCAGCAGTAAATTCGACACACCTTTCAGCGCATCTATTTTTTTTTTTTGTTGGTAGTTGGAACATAAATTTGGAAATACCGACAATCTAGAAAAAAGATAAAAAATGGCTCAATAAATATGTTTTTATTTGTAGTCGTAGTGCTAGAATGTGAGTAGCACTAAATAAATGATGATATAAAAGACAACGCATCAGACAATCTTGACACATACTTTATAAAAAGTAAAATAAAAACATAAGATATTGTCTATATATATAAAAATAAATAATCATAAATAAAATCATATTTAGCCACACGAGAGCACTACGAATACATTTTTCTTCATACATTTTTTTTTTGGGTTAAATATTTTTTTTTGTTGCGCCCGGCAACGCCCTTCCATTATTACTGATAGCGTTAGTGCAAATTGTATTTTGCGATGAATGATATTAAGAATTTTCGTCATATTTCCTCGGCATATTTTATGGAACATATGTCATTTATATATATAGAACACACATATATGTAGGATATGTATGCAGGATTCACATATGTAGGATATGTAGGCATGTATGATTTATTTAATATTGCATGATGCATGGACAAGCAAATCAGCAGAACACGAGCACAAGTCTTTTTTGCCGCAAAGCATACAAAATACCGGAAATAAAAAACAATATATAGTAATACGAGTAAAGTAGCATCATCAGCAACAGCCCAGAAAGAGCAAAATCCCTAGGCGTGATTGATTAATATTATTTTCGCCTAATCTAACTTAAATAAGTCGGGAAATAAGTTATTCAGCATTTGTTTCCTGCACGTTTTCATTTTTACATCAATTTTTTTTCCTTTTTTTACGATTTTCTTATAGGAGTAATTTCATGAAGGATTAGTTTTGTTAAGAAATAAACACCCACTCTAGCCTCGCACATATATGCGCCTTAAGCTCTTTTTTTTTATATGAGAAATCTCTATGTTGTATGGGGAGGACGAAATGTCTCTGTCTAAATTATGTAGCTGCATTAACTTTTTTCAACGAAATTATAATTAGAATTTAATTATTTATTTATTTATTTATATATTTCTATTTGAGCCAGTGCATTTGAGCACTTTTACTCTTTCTTAACTCGAGGTATTTTTAAAACCCCTCTTTACGTCATGACTGGAGTATTGTGTATCACTTCATCAGACTAAGCAATAATTGAACTCAGATCTGCATACCTCCCCGAGGAACCTGTAACCATTCTGAGATTTGGTAAGTCCGTCAGTTTTCGCAAATAATTTCAGGGCTCTATCCTTTATGTGTTTTTTGAATTTAAATTTGATTTAAAATTAAATTGAATTAAAATTTTTTTTTAGTTAATTGGTGTAGAAAATGTTCAAAGTAAAGGAAACGTCGAGACCCTACCCCTCCTGCAATAATGTGCCTAACGTAATATTTTATAAAAGGCAAAAGATCCAAAGCGGAGTCGTGGAACAAATATTTCATAAAGTCGGTATGTAAAAATATAAATGGCATTACATGGACTGTGATAGTGTTTGTAGCCGTTCCCAATAGAGTTCTCTTTATTTTTAATCTGCGCCATTCATTAGAATAAAAGAATAAGAATAGGAGTTCCTTTGCCTAGACCACAAAATAGTTCTGGGGCTATCATTCCTGAAGCCGCGCCTCTTCTAGCAAGTTTATCTGTCATTTCATTGCCTTGGATGCCAGCATGTCCCGCAATCCATATTAGGTGCACCTACTTGTTCCAGCCGAGTATGTGCAGCTTGTCAATATACTCTTATATCAGTTTGGATGTTACCTAGTGAAATTCAATGGTAATTAGTTACCAGTAGTTCTTGTAAAAGAACCTATAAGGAGGTTTAACGTAATATTAATAATATTTCTTGTTTCATATTGGTATATCCCAAATGAAGGTTATAAAGCAAAAAAAAGAAAAAATAATATGGGACATTATCTCAAATAAAAAGTAATTTTTTTTTTAAATTAATGTTGGCCAATAACTTTACCAGTTTATAAAGCACAGGCTTAAAGCCCGTTCCTGTTGAAATGGTGAACATAAATCATCTGTATAGACATAAAATCAAAAATCAAAGTTCAAGAGGAAATGCCATATGGTGACATGTTGCTATATTTTCCATTGGAAAAGTAAATTTATTAAATTAAAAAACAAAAAAAACACAAATACATACAAATCAATGCAACATAAATTAAGCCGACCCTGTACTTAGAAAACTTTATAACGAATGGCAGCTTTTAAATACAAATCCTTTCCAGAGTTTCTCTCTAGAATTTTCAAGTATGCGATTTAGTAAAGTATTTCAACAAGATTTATTAAAAAAAAAATAAATAATAATAATACTCTTGTACTTATGTTACTTAGCAATCCCTCGACCACTGCAGCATTATACATATTTTGCAAAAATATTAAAAAACTACAACTTACACTAGGTAAGCTACTCAACATAAACCAACTTTAGAGTTTATAATAAAAAAAAAAAAATTTTTTTTAAAATATTGAAAATCGGAAAGCAAAATTTAATTAAAAGTTTTGCACTACCCGAAATAATTTGCTGTCTAACTCACATATTCACATGCACATATGCTGAGCGCCCAAAGCAAAAGCTGTGATGGCAAAATTTTAGCTGTTCCAGCAAAATTTTTCCTACTGCTTAGAAGTCTGCATGGAGGCAACCTGCAATTGAGGCAACCACTCTTAAGTATTTTCTGCCGACACAAGCAATGCTCAAGGGATTAGGGAAGCTGTTGCTGTTGCTGTTATTGTTATTGTTGATGCTCTTAAGTACGTGGAGAAGATAATGACGTTGATGTTGAAGCGCTTAAAGTACGTCAATAATTATAATTCCGCTCATGTGTCAGTAAATTTCTAAAGGATACCATTTACAGCAGGAGTGCAAAATACGTTCAATAGGAATAAGAAAACTGTAGAGTGTCACCATTAAGGAGGGGCACTTAAACTAAAGGACCATACTAAATGAAATATGAATTAATATGACATGAATTCAGAGTTCTATATAATCATTTTACCTAATCACATTATATGCAAGTGGTAGCATTAGCGATAAAAGACTGTAGTCTCGTATTGTTATGTCGTTGTACGAATATAGCATCTCTCATCAAATTTTCCTCAAGTTTTCGTGTAGACAATCTTGATTTCTTTTAATTATTTTAATATCTTGAGTACTGAATAATATGATATATACCGACTTGCACCTGTATATATATATATATTCAAAACATATTAGAATGTTAACTATTTCAATACAAAAAACTTGAATTAATTATGCAGACTCTCTGGTTTGAAATTGAAAACTATACCCATAAAGATTTAAGTATTGCTTTTATAAAATTTGTGATTTAAAGTTATAGTTCGAAGTATTTTGATTGATAAACTTATCTCTTAAACATTAAGTCCACATCACAAACTAATAAGGCTGGCATATATTCCAAATATGATCTTGCAAAAATAATATCCTTTATTAGATGTGCAGATTGGTTTCAGATTGGTTATCTAAAGTTATATGAGAAAATTAAATTATGCGAAAATTATGCGTCACTTATACAGAGTACAAAGCTCTGTTGGTATTAAAATTAACTAACCATCCTGTTTGTATCCCACGTATAACGCACTCATTCCTCTCTTATAATATAGGAATCGTTACTCCTTTATAATAATAATAACTTCAAGTACCTTAAAAAAATGAATAAAATAACCCAAAAATAGGAAATCATAGCGTAGCTCAATATCTGAAGACAATATATAGTGATTCGACGACTACGAGTTTATTTTCTTTATATTATTATTTATAAACACATGAATATTCAATTATTCAGAACAGTTTTCTGTCAATATAACATATGGGGCATAAAGAATGTTTTACACATCAGATTTGGTCGTATAACTTGTGTGTTCATATGCAAAATTTGTACCAAGTCTAATGTGTAAAAGCAATAATTGTAGATCTGTTGGATGGACGGCAAGTTGGATGGACATAAAAATATTTTGATTTTTCGTTAAATTTGCTCGTGTTGTTTCGTGTACAATCGGGTTTTTGTCGGCTTACATACAAAATTTCATTCTGTTTGAAGTCATAGAAGCTAAAACATCATTTAAATGTCGCTTAAAATTATGTCGCTCGTGTCGAATGTCTAATAGCAAAAGAGGTTGTACAAGTTGTACGACCAAATCTGTACGACCAAGTAAAACTTAACTCAATAATACCTATACCCACTTATGCATACATAAAGAAATTTTTTTTTTAAGTTTAAGTTAGAAAAAAATAAAAAAAATTTAAAAATATTGAATTGTATATGATTAGAAACATGAAGTCTTAGTTTTGTGTTCACATTTACTTTTGTGATCTGTTCACGTTTCCAAAGTCCATGAAACGATAAAATGACCTAACACAACCGCTGTGACTTAAATCAATATGTATTGTTTTATCACTCTAAAGTTGATTGGATCAATTCAGGTACAAATCCGCTTCAAATTTGCTCTCCTGTATTAGCAAAGTACTCCATTCCCCTCTATCTTACCATAATTTGCACATTAGCTGAATTAACAAGATCAGCACTCTTGAACTACTAAATTGTCCACTCATCTAATTGAAACTAAAAGCCGTCCATAAGATTTTTAGCAACATGTGAAATATTTTTCATTGCTTGAAATTGTATTTTGAAGACTACTGACGAAAACCTTTAATTATTAAATTGCTCACATAGATAATTTACGCCCTATATTGAAAAACAGTGATCACGTTGGAACTATAAGCCATCCATAAGATGTTTAACCACACGTTTAATATTGCTTATAAACGAAGACATTTAACTCTAAATAGCCTATCTAAGGAATAACTGAGTAGTGAGTCTAAATATTTATTTTAGATACATACAAGTAGTGAAATCATTTAAAAATACTGATTGGAGATAAACCTTTAAGTCTTAGTCTTTGACTCTTTAGCTCATAGCCTTTGAAAGTAAGTCTTAAAGCCTTATGATAATCCATATATTTATTTTGCTAAATATTTATTTTGGGTACTTATGAGTAGGAAAATCATTTAAAAACGTTGCTCGGACATAAGCCTTTGAATCATGATTTGCCAAATGAAATAAATATAGTGTTTGCTGACATTTTAGTTGTTAACTATTTGTTTATTGAGCAGTGATGAAGCAATATGCCTACTAAAAATACCTCTAATATATTAAACAAAAAAAAAATTTATTTCATTTGAAGTTTGCAGTTTTCTTAACCATTTTTCACTTGATGTTCCTTCCCTTCTTCATTTATTTTCAGAGATGAAAAAGGTTACGATTAAATTATCAGATTTAAGTTAACTCTCCAAATGTGTCCATCACATATTTACTCCAATATTAGAGAGGAAAAGGATTCGTACAATTTGTCTAACAAGGTTGAATTAGTTTAACAAAAAGAAAAGAAAATACGAATATAAATAATAATAAAATAAAAAAAGGGTACAATTGTTAAACATATATTATTTTTAATCAATTAGAACTGACAGAAACTATGATGACATATAAAGTGTTTACTTTCCGAGCGCTAAATGATTAAAAAAGTACGTGATGAATGTGAGGAATAAACCAAAAGGAGATAAATTACTATAAAAATAGTTAGGGACAAACCAAAAAAAAAAAAAAATATTTTTCTCGTGCTTATGTTTCTGAAGTAACCCATCCATCTACTCGGTTAAAAGTCTCAAATGCTTTCTTAAATCTATGTCACATATGTGAGTTCGTATGTCTGTTGCAACGCCCTTTCATTGAAATGTCCTTATTATCTGCTTTACTGCGCTTAATGATGTAGTGGTTGTCTAGTAGAAGAGACTAACAACAACAACAACAACAAAGAGTATATAAGTATAAAAGATATAAAGTAACATATGTATATAAGTCTCATATGATGACCGGATGGGTGGTCATTGTGTCGGCACATCCGGCTACATAAATAAACTGCCGCATAGAATAACTTATGCAGACACATTTGTGAGGAGCTTTTATACTTGGCAGTATTTTTACTTGATTTTCTATGTTGGCTAAAATGATGATTTTTTTTTCAAAAACCCATTCTTGAAATCCTTTTTATTGAGTTAGTTTTTGTTTTTTTAGTCCATTTTTTTTAAATCTAATTTTTTTTCTTTCCGAATTAATTTACAGAACAAATACGTCGTGCAAGTAAAACTAGTGTTGTCGCATGAACCATACATGTTTGTGCATAAACATGTGTGATTATTAAATTTTGTTTAAATGGAATAATAATAAAAAATAGGAAAACAGTCCAAAAATAAGACCAAGGATTTTATTAAAGAAAACAAAACTTACAAAAGAATTTTTAATTCACATCACATATTGTGTCCATAACTCATGTGTTGCTAGTACATAAACATTACTTAGAGCATTTGTTCAAAAAGTGTTGGGAATGTGTTCTGTGCTCCGTTGTAATCAACAAAGTATATCATTAAGGAAAACATAAAACAAGAAAAAGTTTTCCACAAAAACAAAATACATATTTACATGTATAAATATGTATATACAAATGCCTATAAATAACAACTTATGTATGAGTATATAGTATATAGTATCTAGTACATATAAGTTCACATTTTTGTTTTTTGTGTTTTATCAAAAGTAGAGATTTTTCTTCTTCATTACGTATTTTTGCTGCTTGACTAGGCTTTCGGGTAAAGTAGGTATACGACATGTGTACTGCTTGGTAGGATTTCAGAAAAAATTATTAAAGGAACACAATATGTAAGAGGACTTACAGAAGGTTGTGTGGAATGAATTTGAAGGCTTTAAATAAAAACTTTTTATCAATGTGTGTATATAGCTATTTTTAGTTTTAAATCCATTAAAGATTTTATATATATAAAATTAATCATAAGTTTGTCAAACTGTAGCCAAGGTAAACCTACGTAAATCCACAGAGGGTCAACTACATTGAAGCATTATAATAATTTATTAAATTTACTTAAGTTTGAAAAAGTTTTAATTCTGCTTCTATTGTTACACGATATCTTAACACCGATCTACGATATCAGTTGTATCAAGATCGTGTTGTTACTTTAGTTTACTTTTCTTGCTAGTTCTTGAAACACAATACAGCACTAATATCACTATAATATAAATATTATAGTAAGTAATAGTATAGGATAGATGGTATTATAGGATAGATATTACTATACTAGTAAGAAGATTTTCTCGTTTTAATAGAGCACAAGTTTTTTAACGGCAACAGAAACAAATAATGAAAAATTAGCTGGACTCGTTCTAATTAATGTCCGTAACGTTATTAGTATCAATGTTTAAGTAGCAGGCACTTCTTCTTAGAAACCAAAAAAAGGCGAATATTAGAGAAAACTGTGTGAAAGAAATAATATCTAATAAACAATATAATTACTATATATAATTATTATATTTTTTTTATTATTAAACAATTAAGTTTAACACTATCGCTTAGCCTTGATGGTTAGTACACTTCTCTAATATGGTATAATATTTTGTATATTATCCTTGATTATATTAAAACGCATATTTATAATATTAGAACAAATTTTAAATTGTCTTACTTTAAATGATTAAGTTACCGTCTATATATAGTTCGGGACCCATATATAGTGGGGGACCTTATTGCACCGTTTAAATTAAGCATTTCCTTGAATTATGTTATTATTAATTATGTGTACGTCACATATGTTACATTTGCTGTTCACGTAATATCAACTGTGTAAGTTTATTATAGCAACCCTGATTACTAAACAACAACCAACTTAAGATTTGACGAACTTAACATCCTTCTTATACGCGAAGTCAAGCTATACGTATTACATCGGATGAGTTCGCGCAATTTTTATCAATCTAAAAGTTTCTATATAATCCGAACGTAGTGTTTTTTTTTTTTCAAATTGAAGAAAATTTAATTTAATTTACATCAAAAGTGTGATTTTATTTTTTATATATTATTATATATAAAATTTTTATATAAAAAAAATTTCGTTTCGTGTGCTAAGGTGAGTCGTTAAGTATTTTAACTACGAAACTTCCAAGATTTAGGATTACAAAATATATTTAGTTGAAATGGAAATAAAACTATATATAAAATTTTTTTATATTAAACGTTTGCTGAAGAAAGTGTTCGGTTCTTAATAGAAATGAAAATAGATTTCTTGGAAAGTTTGCGCTCAAATGGCGTCCGATTGTATAAACCAATATGGCCGCTCAAATGTGCAGTTTTTGTTTTGTGTAGACTAAATTATCGCTTTGGCGTCCAATATATTTCAAAAGAAATCTTATGAGAATTGTAAAATTTCGTTTAATATTATTAATGATTAATTAATATAATTTATTAAAAAGAAAATTTTATGGGTTTACGCATTGAATGTATTATTGTTGTTCTAGGCTAAATGGGGTCTTAAGCATTTTAAAGGGAATTTAGTTGAAAGTGTTTTTCTTTTCAAAAGAACATAAGAATGCAATCATTTTCAAACTGTATCAATACTTTCGCCTTAAATATGTTATTGTTGTTTTTCTTCGAGATTAAATAACGTTTGTATTTCTTAAAAGGAATTTAATTAGAATAGTTAAATTCTATTTGATATTATAAGTAATTAATTAATGTAATGGATTAAGAACTAATTTCTTTTAATGCATTCTGGAAAATGAAAACTCAATGATCTTGAAACTGTGTCAATATTGCCGCCTTAAATGTATTTTATTGTTTTGTGTCGATTAAATAGCGTCTTTATTATTTTAAAAAGAACTTTTAATTAGCAGTATATATTATTAAATTCAATTTTTATTATTAATATTATTACTATATATTATTATAATATTATTTAACATTATTTACTTACAAAAATTACTGCTTCAAACATAAATTGAAAGATACAATGATTTTTAAACTGTGTTCATATTTCGTTTGTTTAACATACGTATGATTGGTTGTGCATATCGTTTGGGCGTAAACTCGCTTAAGTTCTTACGGTACGTATCGACTAACTGAACCGTCATATAGACGGTTTTGCTCTTTATGGGCACTCATAAATCATCATATAAAGTGCTTTCATATAAATGAGCTTATTGTCAATAAATCAGCTTATTTAAAGTAAAAATTATAGAGTGTAACCTTTAAAAATAAAGACTTAATAATACTTAATAAAATTTTAGTCTTTATTAATTAAGTATTAAATTGATACATAAAATGAAAATAAATTATTTAATATATCAATTATATATTTAATTTTTTTTGTTTGATGTGTTATTAAGTGAAGTCAATATAAGTTTATAAAATTTGTATTAGACATGAGACAATGTATATGTACTAATACATGATTTATTTAAGTGAAAAAAAAATAATAGAAATAACACATTTTTCTAATCTATTCATATACTTTAAGATGATTGAATATCTTAGTGAAATGTTCAGTTTATAATATAAAACCAATTTTTTTTGTCTTAAGTTGTTTAAAAACTAAATTTCAATTGCCAATAAAGTATCTACGCGATCTCTAATGGTATCGTTTATGTGGTATTAACTATAAAATGCAAATAAAAATCAAAAACTTCGAAAATGATAGCATTATGGTGTTAACATTAATTTATATTCGCTTTCATCCCCTCACAAAAACCTATATCCCTTTGTGCTGATTTCAAGCGCAGTAAGATCCAATCCAAATAACTTTTTAGAAATAAATTTTTTCTAGTAAATTTATGTTTTATATATAAAATAATATTCAACTTTAAAATTAAATTGCAAAACTCTTTTAAAAAAAATAATTATACAAAAAATATGAAAGAATCTGTGATATCTTCAGTTTCTAGAAATTTTTGGACTCAGGTGAGTATAATAAATTATTAATTTAACCAAAAATTAATCAAAAAAAGTTCCAAGCGATCATTGTATTGTCATGCTTATTTTTTTTTCCTAATAAGTACTAGTAGTTATTATTAAAATATTTAATCTAACGAAATTTAACTATAATTATTGTTTGTCATTCACAAACGGGACGGGACTTTTTTTGTTTTTAATGACGTCAAAGAGAAATTCGTTTCTGTGCCAAAATGTCAAACTATATCGGGAATTTTAATTAAATTTTCTTTTTTGCCATTAAATTTTTTTTTATTTTCATTTTCGTCTTCATTTTCATTGAAAATATATTAGTAGGATATGGAATTTGTTGAATTCATATATATGAATATCTTAAATTATTTTAGTTTTAATATTTTTTATCACTCATATTACGAATTTTTAATTAAAAATTTTATAAATTTTTACTTTTGTTAAATTTTAAGTTAAAGTAATAACAATTAGTTGATATTTATTAATTTCATAATTAAAATTTATGGAACTAATTACTTTATTATTTGCTTAAGTTGAGAATATTTGTATTTTAAATAAAATTATATATAAAATTAATTAATTTCATAATTTAAAATTAAAATAATAAAAATGGAAATTAGTATGTGCAAAGGTTTAATTTTCAATATTTATTAAAATAAACAGTATACATACAAAACCACTACCCGATACAGATATATATACATACACATAACTGAAAAGTATTCACCAATCAAGAATTTATATATCAAATTTTATGTCAATATTGAGTCTATTTAATACATATGAAATTTATATTCACAAGCTATTGGTACTGAATGTACTTATTGTCAAATAATAAATTATTCTGGCTCAAAATGTAACCTTCCTTTTTTTTTTGCATATTTTCAACAACCCGAAAATTTAGCATTGTTTACAATTACTTGCAAATTTTTCGTTTATATAAACTTTGTTATTTATAAACATTTTAAATTTAGAAATGTTCCTTTTACCGCGCACCGTTTGGTAATAGGTTTCTCTTAAAGCAAGCTAAAAGTACTGCTTTTTCCAACAAAAATTTGCAATCCCTTGAAGAGAACTCATGAATTAATCCATTAGGCTTTAGGGTGCCGATGCTTTTTCAGGATATAAGATCTGAGGTAACCAGTGGTGCTGTTAATGAACATGGATTACACTCTTCTAGAAATTTTTGCCTTATTTTACAGGTAAACAGTATTTTTCTGTTAAAATATATTACCTCCTTTGAGTAATACTAAGCATGATAGTAGTAATAGTATCAGTAACAATGTATTCTCCGCATATTTAGTTTCATTTTAGAGCTGTTTTATAGAACACTAACTCCATTATAATTTAACTTAACATCTAACTTCGAATCGTTTTCATCCTCTTGAAACTTCATGACAATTTTCGTTATCATAACTGTAGTTAATTATTTTAAAATTAAAACAAGTTCAAATTTATTTAATTACATATTTGAAAATTAAAATTTTGTGTATATTTATTATTATTATTTTTAATACAGTGTACATAGATTTTTTTTTTTTATTATTATTTTTTTTATTTTGTAGAATGGATACTCAAGCTTCTGACCAAAGTACAGGTTCAGTTTTTACAGTACCGTCATCAGCCGCTGAAACTCCGGCAATGTAAGATATATTTAAATTTCGTTTCCTTATCATATTGAATTCAATTTGAATTAATTATTTAATTTTAACTTAATTTTATATATACTAATAACATATTTTTCAATATTTAGTTCATTATTCTTAAAATTAAAAATACTTTTATTTATTTTGAAGAAGTTCTATTTATTTTCAAATGCTTCTTAATTCATATAAATAATATTTATTCTTATTCATTGAAAAATAATTAACTGAAGAAGAACAGCATGGTTTGTCACAGACATACATCTACTTTGTCCATACCAATATCTTCTAGAATAAATCCAATACAACTTCCTGATAATCTTCCTTTACCTAACTAAAGACAGATATTTTAAAGCTAATATAAATTTATACTTACTTAATTACGACATTTTTAAAAATTATAATTTTATTTAATTTTTTCTTTTTTATTGGAATGTACACATATTGTTTTTATTTATTTTTTTTTATTTTGTAGAATATATACTGAGGTTTCTGACCAAAGTACAGGTTCAGTTTTTACAGTACCGTCATCAGCCGCTGAAACTCCGGCAATGTAAGATATATTTAAATTTCGTTTCCTTATCATATTGAATTCAATTTGAATTAATTATTTAATTTTAACTTAATTTTATATATACTAATAATATATTTTTCAATATTTAGTTCATTATTCTTAAAATTAAAAATACTTTTATTTATTTTGAAGAAGTTCTATTTATTTTCAAATGCTTCTTAATTCATATAAATAATATTTATTCTTATTCATTGAAAAATAATTAACTGAAGAAGAAGAGCATGGTTTGTCACAGACATACATCTACTTTGTCCATACCTATATCTTCTAGAATAAATCCAATACAACTTCCTGATAATCTTCCTTTACCTAACTAAAGACAGATATTTTAAAGCTAATATAAATTTATACTTACTTAATTACGACATTTTTAAAAATTATAATTTTATTTAATTTTTTCTTTTTTATTGGAATGTACACATATTGTTTTTAATTATTTTTTTTTATTTTGTAGAATGTATACTGAAGTTTCTGACCAAAGTACAGGTTCAGTTTTTACAGTACCGTCATCAGCCGCTGAAACTCCGGCAATGTAAGATATATTTAAATTTCGTTTCCTTATCATATTGAATTCAATTTGAATTAATTATTTAATTTTAACTTAATTTTATATATACTAATAATATATTTTTCAATATTTAGTTCATTATTCTTTAAATTAAAAATACTTTTATTTATTTTGAAGAAGTTCTATTTATTTTCAAATGCTTCTTAATTCATATAAATAATATTTATTTATTCATTGAAAAATAATTAACTGAAAGAAGAAGAGCATTGGTTTGTCACAGACATACATCTACTTTGTTCATACCAATATCTTCTAGAATAAATCAATCACTTCCTGATAATCTTCTTTACCTAACTAAAGACCATATATTTTTAAAGTAATATAAATTTATGCTTACTTAATTAATCCATTTTTAAATCATAATTTTATTTAATTTTTTTTATTTTTATTAGAATGTACACATATTTTTTTTTATTTATTTTTTTTTATTTTGTAGAATGTATACTGAGGTTTCTGACCAAAGTGCAGGTTCAGTTTTTACAGTACCGTCATCAGCCGCTGAAACTTCGGCAATGTAAGATATATTTAAATTTCGTTTCCTTATCATATTGAATTCAATTTGAATTAATTATTTAATTTTAATTTAATTTTATATATACTAATAATATATTTTTCAATATTTAGTTCATTATTCTTTAAATTAAAACTGCTTTTATTTATTTTGAAGAAGTTCTATTTATTTTCAAATGCTTCTAATTTCATATAAATAATATTTGTTCTTATTCAATGAAAAATAATTAACTGAAGAGGAAGAGCATGGTTTGTCACAGACATACATCTACTTTGCCCATACCTATATCTTTTAGAATAAATCCAATACAAATTCCTGATAATCTTCCTTTACCTAACTAAAGACATATATTTTAAAGCTAATATAAATTTATGCTTACTTAATTAATGCATTTTTACAAATTATGATTTTATTTAATTTTTTGTTTTTTATTAGAATGTACACATTTTTTTTTATTTATTTTTTTTTTATTTTGTAGAATGTATACTGAGGTTTCTAACCAAAGTACAGGTTCAGTTTTTACAGTACCGTCATCAGCCGCTGAAACTCCGGCAATGTAAGATATATTTAAATTTCGTTTCCTTATCATATTGAATTCAATTTGAATTAATTATTAAATTTTAATTTAATTTTATATATACTAATAATATATTTTACAATATTTAGTTCATTATTCTTTAAATTAAAACTACTTTTATTTATTTTGAAGAAGTTCTATTTATTTTCAAATGCTTCTAATTTCATACAAATAATATTTGTTCTTATTCATTGAAAAATAATTAACTGAAGAGGAAGAGCATGGTTTGTCACAGACATACATCTACTTTGCCCATACCTATATCTTCTAGAATAAATCCAATACAAATTCCTGATAATCTTCCTTTACCTAACTAAAGACAGATATTTTAAAGCTAATATAAATTTATGCTTACTTAATTAATGCATTTTTAAAAATTATAATTTTATTTAATTTTTTTTATTTTTATTAGAATGTACACATATTTTTTTTTATTTATTTTTTTTTATTTTGTAGAATGTATACTGAGGTTTCTGACCAAAGTGCAGGTTCAGTTTTTACAGTACCGTCATCAGCCGCTGAAACTTCGGCAATGTAAGATATATTTAAATTTCGTTTCCTTATCATATTGAATTCAATTTGAATTAATTATTTAATTTTAATTTAATTTTATATATACTAATAATATATTTTTCAATATTCAGTTTAAAAGTCTTTAAATTAAAACTACTTTTATTTATTTTGAAGAAGTTCTATTTATTTTCAAATGCTTCTAATTTCATATAAATAATATTTGTTCTTATTCATTGAAAAATAATTAACTGAAGAGGAAGAGCATGGTTTGTCACAGACATACATCTACTTTGCCCATACCTATATCTTCTAGAATAAATCCAACACAAATTCCTGACAATCTTCCTTTACCTAATTAAAGACAGATATTTTAAAGCTAATATAAATTTATACTTACTTAATTACTACATTTTTAAAAATTACAATTTTATTTAATCTTTTTGTTTTTTATTAGAATATACACATTTTTTTTTATTAATTTTTTTTTTAATTTTGTAGAATGTATACTGAGGTTTCTGACCAAAGTACAGGTTCAGTTTTTGCAGTACCGTCATCAGCCGCTGAAACTCCGGCAACGTAAGATATATTTAAATTTCGTTTCCTTATCATATTGAATTCAATTTGAATTAATTATTAAATTTTAATTTAATTTTATATATACTAATAATATATTTTTCAATATTTAGTTCATTATTCTTTAAATTAAAACTACTTTTATTTATTTTGAAGAAGTTCTATTTATTTTCAAATGCTTCTAATTTCATATAAATAATATTTGTTCTTATTCATTGAAAAATAATTAACTGAAGAGGAAGAGCATGGTTTGTCACAGACATACATCTACTTTGCCCATACCTATATCTTTTAGAATAAATCCAATACAAATTCCTGATAATCTTCCTTTACCTAACTAAAGACATATATTTTAAAGCTAATATAAATTTATGCTTACTTAATTAATGCATTTTTAAAAATTATAATTTTATTTAATCTTTTTGTTTTTTATTAGAATATACACATTTTTTTTTATTAATTTTTTTTTTAATTTTGTAGAATGTATACTGAGGTTTCTGACCAAAGTGCAGGTTCAGTTTTTACAGTACCGTCATCAGCCGCTGAAACTCCGGCAATGTAAGATATATTTAAATTTCGTTTCCTTATCATATTGAATTCAATTTGAATTAATTATTAAATTTTAATTTAATTTTATGTATACTAATAATATATTTTACAATATTTAGTTCATTATTCTTTAAATTAAAACTACTTTTATTTATTTTGAAGAAGTTCTATTTATTTTCAAATGCTTCTAATTTCATATAAATAATATTTGTTCTTATTCAATGAAAAATAATTAACTGAAGAGGAAGAGCATGGTTTGTCACAGACATACATCTACTTTGCCCATACCTATATCTTTTAGAATAAATCCAATACAAATTCCTGATAATCTTCCTTTACCTAACTAAAGACATATATTTTAAAGCTAATATAAATTTATGCTTACTTAATTAATGCATTTTTACAAATTATGATTTTATTTAATTTTTTCTTTTTTATTAGAATGTACACATTTTTTTTTATTTATTTTTTTTTTAATTTTGTTGAATGTATACTGAGGTTTCTAACCAAAGTACAGGTTCAGTTTTTGCAGTACCGTCATCAGCCGCTGAAACTCCGGCAATGTAAGATATATTTAAATTTCGTTTCCTTATCATATTGAATTCAATTTGAATTAATTATTAAATTTTAATTTAATTTTATATATACTAATAATATATTTTACAATATTTAGTTCATTATTCTTTAAATTAAAACTACTTTTATTTATTTTGAAGAAGTTCTATTTATTTTCAAATGCTTCTAATTTCATACAAATAATATTTGTTCTTATTCATTGAAAAATAATTAACTGAAGAGGAAGAGCATGGTTTGTCACAGACATACATCTACTTTGCCCATACCTATATCTTCTAGAATAAATCCAACACAAATTCCTGACAATCTTCCTTTACCTAATTAAAGACAGATATTTTAAAGCTAATATAAATTTATACTTACTTAATTACTACATTTTTAAAAATTACAATTTTATTTAATCTTTTTGTTTTTTATTAGAATATACACATTTTTTTTTATTAATTTTTTTTTTAATTTTGTAGAATGTATACTGAGGTTTCTGACCAAAGTACAGGTTCAGTTTTTGCAGTACCGTCATCAGCCGCTGAAACTCCGGCAACGTAAGATATATTTAAATTTCGTTTCCTTATCATATTGAATTCAATTTGAATTAATTATTAAATTTTAATTTAATTTTATATATACTAATAATATATTTTTCAATATTTAGTTCATTATTCTTTAAATTAAAACTACTTTTATTTATTTTGAAGAAGTTCTATTTATTTTCAAATGCTTCTAATTTCATATAAATAATATTTGTTCTTATTCAATGAAAAATAATTAACTGAAGAGGAAGAGCATGGTTTGTCACAGACATACATCTACTTTGCCCATACCTATATCTTTTAGAATAAATCCAATACAAATTCCTGATAATCTTCCTTTACCTAACTAAAGACATATATTTTAAAGCTAATATAAATTTATGCTTACTTAATTAATGCATTTTTACAAATTATGATTTTATTTAATTTTTTCTTTTTTATTAGAATGTACACATTTTTTTTTATTTATTTTTTTTTTAATTTTGTAGAATGTATACTGAGGTTTCTAACCAAAGTACAGGTTCAGTTTTTGCAGTACCGTCATCAGCCGCTGAAACTCCGGCAATGTAAGATATATTTAAATTTCGTTTCCTTATCATATTGAATTCAATTTGAATTAATTATTAAATTTTAATTTAATTTTATATATACTAATAATATATTTTTCAATATTTAGTTCATTATTCTTTAAATTAAAACTACTTTTATTTATTTTGAAGAAGTTCTATTTATTTTCAAATGCTTCTAATTTCATATAAATAATATTTGTTCTTATTCATTGAAAAATAATTAATTGAAGAGGAAGAGCATGGTTTGTCACAGACATACATCTACTTTGCCCATACCTATATCTTCTAGAATAAATCCAATACAAATTCCTGATAATCTTCCTTTACCTAACTAAAGACATATATTTTAAAGCTAATATAAATTTATGCTTACTTAATTAATGCATTTTTAAAAATTATAATTTTATTTAATCTTTTTGTTTTTTATTAGAATATACACATTTTTTTTTATTTATTTTTTTTTATTTTGTAGAATGTATACTGAGGTTTCTAACCAAAGTGCAGGTTCAGTTTTTACAGTACCGTCATCAGCCGCTGAAACTTCGGCAATGTAAGATATATTTAAATTTCGTTTCCTTATCATATTGAATTCAATTTGAATTAATTATTAAATTTTAATTTAATTTTATATATACTAATAATATATTTTTCAATATTTAGTTCATTATTCTTTAAATTAAAAATACTTTTATTTATTTTGAAGAAGTTCTATTTATTTTCAAATGCTTCTTAATTCATATAAATAATATTTATTCTTATTCATTGAAAAATAATTACTGAAGAAGAAGAGCATGGTTTGTCACAGACATACATCTACTTTGTCCATACCTATATCTTCTAGAATAAATCCAATACAACTTCCTGATAATCTTCCTTTACCTAACTAAAGACAGATATTTTAAAGCTAATATAAATTTATGCTTACTTAATTAATGCATTTTTAAAAATTATAATTTTATTTAATCTTTTTGTTTTTTATTAGAATATACACATTTTTTTTTATTTATTTTTTTTTATTTTGTAGAATGTATACTGAGGTTTCTAACCAAAGTGCAGGTTCAGTTTTTACAGTACCGTCATCAGCCGCTGAAACTTCGGCAATGTAAGATATATTTAAATTTCGTTTCCTTATCATATTGAATTCAATTTGAATTAATTATTTAATTTTAATTTAATTTTATATATACTAATAATATATTTTTCAATATT
>NC_051848.1:39365856-39382309 GCF_002237135.1 Teleopsis dalmanni
TATGGATGTAGAGTATACAGAGTATCAATAGAAGTGTGCCACAAGGTACAAGCATTTATATTGAATACATATTATTTTGATTATGTTGCGCAAGAGAGTTTCTGGTGATTGTACATCTTGGGGAAGCAAATTGGTCAATGAGATAAAGGAACTTGTTATTATTAGACTTTTTTTTTATAGAATTACGGAAAGGGTAGTGATATAGTTTTTGCCAGCAATACTGGTAAAATTATATTTTAAAAATGGAAACAAACAAAAGAATTTATAAAATTTAGCAACTTAGAACCGTACTATGGCCAGCTATATGACTGATAAATCATTGGAAATTATATGAACACGATTCATTACTGTAAGATGTTTGACGAAAAACATTGGAATAATAATTTGATCCACACTTCGTGAAAAGGTCTGAGCAATATAATAAAATTTGTTGTTAGTTATATCTTTTAATAAAATATAAAATATATAATAAAATTGTAGAGCTTATGACGATATCTAAGCAATGTTAAAGTATGTTGATTAGCCTATAGGACACGATAAGCCAACGACTAAATAGATGTTTGATACTTTTTGCTACCGACTAATGTACTATTTTTGAATAAAACCCTTCGTTGAATATTAAATACATTTACGAAAAACTAAAAATTTTATAATATGTTCAAATTTTGGTTAACCCATAGGTGTTAAGACCTATAATAAGGGTTAAAAGCTATAATAATATTTGCGAACGAAATTTTATGGGTCTTGCGATTGTATACTCAACACATTCGCCCTAAAATTAAAATCTCATTGAAATCTTTATCTATATTCGGAACTACGTTATGGATAATCAAGTATTTTATTTGAAAAATATGTACTAAATTAAAGTTGAACTGACTTTTTTTTAAAAATCCTTTTTTTCCTTGTTTTGGTTAATATATGTATTTACTAATAAAATCCAACTCATTTAAAGTCTTAATAATGCAACAAGAAATGCAGCAAACCAATATCCTTTAATCTGATATCCTTTAAAATTTAAAGTTTTTAAGGATGGTTTGATAAGGATGGTTTGATAAGGATGCTATGAGGTCTGACAGAGAAAGAAAATGTTTTTTATTTGTGTAATAATGTTGTTTAGTTGTTTTATTTTTTTTTGTGCAGTACAGTTTTTGTTTTCTTTAGAAAAATAATATGTAGTCAACATAACTAGTAAAGTTATCCATTAAAAACGGAAACGGAAGAACAAAGAAAACAAACTAGTACAAATACATATAAAGCAAAATACATGTTAGAATAAAAAATAAATAAATAAATATGTTTATGTTTGTGTGTAAACACACATACACACAAAACAACAACAACAAAGCAACACTGACTTCCTTGCACTCGTACAGAACATATGTACATGTGCACGTCCTTTGGAAGAAGTGTGTATGGAACCGGAAATACTCCACAAACCCACATGCCTCAACATTAATGAAGTGTGTCTGTACGGAAAATTGAACTGAGGCGTCGCTCTTTAAGTAGCACCAAAACGGAGCTCAACGTATTGTATGGGGACTTTCCCATAGTTGGAGGAGTTGCATGCGCTGTGGCACACATTGGTACATATTGGAGCACATCTGCAGACAACTGCACAGGGCACATTAAAACTTTTGTGCTACTCACATTCTTAAGTTTGTCGTTTGTCGTTTGCTGCAATTTAAGACACTATTTTATCTCTAAATTTTTCTCCATAAATGCGAAATCATAGGAGCTTTTCTACTGTCTTTGTTGATTCCGAATATGCAAAAATATGTATGCGTTTATGTGTCGAAATGGCATGTGGCTTTTCCAGTGAAAATAATTTTTAATTTTCCTCATCTTTGCTTGCTTTAGTTTTCATAGTTTTTCGGTTTGTGAATAGAGTCGAATCATTTTCCAAATTAAAGCAAAGATTTTTCATCTCAAAATTAGATTTAAAGAAAATTGTCGATTTCCAAGGGCTCTTCCTTTGCTCATATGTATGTTTGGGGATTTTTACCGGTAACTCTTTGTTCTTTTAAGTAATTTCATTTTATTCTTGTTTCTATTTATTTTTTATTTATTTATATTGCTGTCAGCAAAATTCAGTAGAGCCAATAAAATTAAATGAAATAAAATAAAAAATTTAAAGGTGAATTGTAAATCTCACAAAAATTGTTCTTTACAGATGAGAACGACTGCAATTTTGTGCTGATTAAGCTAAAAACTTTCAATGATGACGACAGCATCGGATACTAGAGAGAAACCAAATAGAGTAAAAGTATTATATTTTCAAGAAAATAAAAAAATATATGTGATATAAAAATATATTTGGAAACTTTTGAAAAGAGTACAATTTATACATCTAATTGCTTACAGCATTCAATAAGTCTACAGTCTGACACATATGTGGCAACATTGTTGACAGAACCACGCGTGGACAGAGAGTGATATCCTTTACCGGATACATATCATAATTTCTTGACAATTTAGTAATTAATTAAAATTTTATAGTGACAGTGGATTTAGTAAACTATTTTGACAGAATTAAATCGAGATAAGTTTTGTCGTCCCTACATAGGCGATGGGACAGACATAAATTGCACCTGTCTCACTAGCGGATATTCTGAAGTACTCGCAGAATACGTCCGGCATTAAAACGTTTATATCCATCTTTGCGTTCTGCTGGTTTTAATATGTCAAACTTTTGCTCAATATATGTAAAGTCCAAATACCTTTCTAGTTAATTGAGAAAGTTCTTACCTTCTTCTCTTTAACCTACTATAGCACTATAATGCTGTGCTTATATTCATGGTGGAATAAATATAGAGAAATTTTAGAGTCTAATAAATTTTTGTTGTTTGTGGCGTTAATAACATCAGATCAGCGACTTTTTTCGTATTTTTGGTGAAATATTTTTTAATTATCTATTAAAACAATTAATATCAAATATTTACAGCATTATGTTGATGCATTTGATAGCACTTTACACAATTTCGAATGATTTAAATACAGTACTTAATGTGACTATATAGCGTTCACTGGTATGGAATGACTTGTGCATCATTGACTTTAGATGGCTTAAATTGTGCTGAGTTTCATTTCGATTTAAAATGGAGTTGTGAGTGAACATATATTTGCTTATACGAAATGGTTTTGATTTTAAATTGGTCCAGTTATGTGCGCGGCCACTCATTTCATTATTGCACAGAAGTGGAATTAAGCTGAAGAACGTCATGGTTTTACGAAACATTAATTGCAGAGCAGATCGCCTATACGCCACAGCCAAAGTTCAGTGGTGTTTCATTTTAAAATATGAAGCATTCAGTAAACTACAATTAAAATTGTGCAGTTTTAATTTAACAAACACTTAAATCGGCAAACAAAACTGATTGTATGCAAGCGTTTTTAAACAAAATTACACGCAGCACAAAGCACACAACCTAACCGCCCACCAACTAGGTCCACCCAGCCGGGTCCACCCAGCCGGGTCCACCCATTCAGCCACCCATAATGCAAACGTCATGTAACTTTTAGTTTTTGCCTTTGTAACTCCCGGATCGAAAACTGTGTGCAGTTGTCTGCAACTGAAGTGAACGCAAACAAGCAAATTGCAGTTACAATTTTCCGATTTTTTTCCAAAATAATTTATAATAATTATTTAGGGCGTTGTAAACTGGTTGATCGCATGTTGTGCTTCTTAATTTTTACATATTTTTATCTATAGTCCATAGATATACTCTATATATAGTATTTATATATCCGACTCAATGCGCTCGGCATTTCTGTTGGCACAGTTTGCGAGCTCTACATTCGGAGCGCCAGGACATACCACATGTAGGATATGTCCTGGCGTATTGTTTCGATGACTAGGCTCACCTGCTGTTGGCTTATTTTCAATTTTTTATTGCCGTTGATGTAGCTGTTGTTGCTGCTGTAGCTGTTGTTGCTGTTGTTGCTGTTGTTAGTATCGTAATTTTGTGTTATGTACGCAGCATGTGAAATCGCTGCTTGCGGTTGCAGCCTTGTGCATCAGCTGCAATTTCATGCTGCACTTGTAAATTTTTATGACGTCGTTTGGTTTCAGGAATACTGCAAGTGTGCTCGGCGAGAGGATAGAGCTTGTAAAATAGTACAAATATACTTCGCAAATAAATAAAATAAAATAAACCAAAACTGATAAAAGGATATGAAAACATATATAAATATGTACTTCCCACAGTCCGTAGCGCATAAATAACAACAAACTGAACTTTCGTGGTTTTGATTTTATACATTTATTTTTTTTCTCTCACATTTTATATCCTTTTTTAATAGTTTTTTATATGTGGCCAAGGCAGCTAGCAAATCGTGCATGAAATACTCAAATTCTCGTTCGATTTCCGATATTGTATGCGTTACTGCACCGATAGGATTAAACAGTAAAAACTGCTTATGGCAGACACAGCAAAAACTACAGAAACTACAGAAAAGCATAAAAAATAATATGAAATTGTTTACAAAGTAAAGATTTTACAGGATTTCCATAATTAAGTTTAACAAACGAAGCGCACTCATTAAAATTTAAATAACTTAAATTATGTTCATAAATTAAAACAAGGATGATGTAACATAAAGTAACTACATTGTACTGAGTATATAAAAAAATTATTTATTTTTTTATATATATATATTTTTATGGACATCACAATATATTACATACATATTTATGTTGCAGAAACAGTGATGTCAGATTCATGTGAATATAGTAAAATATAATTAAATCTTCCCTTCTTACGTATAAATTCTACTGAAAGGAATCAGAAAAATTTCACGAAAATTAAAATTCGGATACACGAAGTATAATTAAAAAAACAAAAATTCAGGGCCTATTGCTATTAATTTTAATAAAAAAGTTTATTTAGTTACACATAAAAAGATAAAATTATTGTTCATAATCGAAAGGAAAGTATTTTATTATACATTTTAATTAACTATTAAACTAACAATGATTATTTCGAACGTGTAAATTTAATTTCAACTCCGAAAGTAGGTTTTTATTTGTCAACAGAGAACATAAAGTATATATTAGAGCCCCTAACTTTACACGGACGATTGTGCTTAAAGAACAGCTGTGCCTAATTCACGATTACGCCTAACGCAAGATTATATGCGATGTACGATTACGTACGACACACGATTATATTCAATGCTCGATTATGAGGAATAAACGAATATGTCCAATATATTATAATACTTAATACAGGATTATAAACAATACATGATTATGCTACAGTCCCTCATAAGGTCGCTCATTACAGTTCTTCGCTACAATCACTATCTGATGTCACTCGCTACAGTCATTCACTACAATCACTCACTACAGTCATTCACTACAATCACTCACTACAGTCACTCACTACAGTCACGGTAGCATGACGGTCACTCGTTACATCCACTCGCCACAATTACACGCTACCGTCACTATCTACAGTATCTAGTATCCACTATCTATCGACTGTTGCCACTCGCTACAGCGACTTGCAAAAATCACATGCTATCGTTACTATCTACAATCACTCGCTACAGTCATCTGCAAAAGTTACTCGCCGCAGTCATTCGTTATAGTCACTTGTACAGTAGTTATCGACACTCACTAAAGTTTAATTATATAGAATAAAAAAACCAGCGACTGGAAATGTATTTGCTCTTAACTTAATTTTTTATTCTTCTCCTTACTCTACTCATTTAATATATTTTAATTGTTCGTTAGATATTACTTGCTCATTTACTTTACACATGGACTTTTATTCAAGAGAAATCTATATTCTTACTAAATATACTTCTTTAACCTAGTTCTGGCCTAGCCAGACTCTCGCCTTTATAAATGCTTTCGGGGATGGTTCTAACTTAACTATTCTTCTACTCATTATTTCGAGGAATCGTAGATTCAAATCGGCTTTCTTAGCTAATTAAGGAGGATTTGTTCCTCCATTTACTTCCACTAACTAACTAATTAAGCATTAAACTAAAGTCACTTGTTTAATCAGTTGAAATCAGTCGAAATTCTTTTTAAGTGGATAAATGTCAATCGAAATAAAATGTGATTTTTTATGAATGGTCTATAATAAGTTTGGAAATAGTCAGAAATCGACTGCAGTTGGATCATTTAAAAATGGTAGATCATTAATAAGGTTAATGTCTTCTTTACTGACTTTTGCTGATGTCTCATTATCGTACAATAATCACCAACCGTCTGCATGTTTCAAATTCAAATTCAAACCCACTATTCCAGACAGAATTCTGCGTTTAATGCGTAAAAAATCTGAATTGTATTTCAGTCTTACTAATCCCATAATTATGGCTTCTAAATCTGAAATTCATTTAAAAAGTCTTCACTTACTTTTACCAATGATCATCAATTAATGACGACAGCTTTTTATCTTCCGAAAAAAATCAGCTTCGAACCATATATATAATATATAGAACTAAAATCCATGATCAGCCTGAAAAGAAAGAAATTTTGTAAAGAATAAAGTTCAAGTGTAAATACATATAATCTTATATAGTAAATAATGAAATTAGTCCTTATATCAATCTTAATGCAATACGCATGAGTTTTAAATAATAAAATAAAACATTTTCGAAATACAGATTAGTTACAAAGTACATAGGTTAACTTGAAAATACATTCTTGTGGGGCAATTATCTATTAGTTTCATTTAAATCGGTAAAATAATAACGTATTGACCAAATTTCACTATATTTGGACACAATAATTGTTCCTAAAGTGAAAGCCTTTTGTATGACTGTCGGATGTCGGTATAAGCTCTTAAAGATAATTTCTTTAAAATCACATAGTACATATATCCAAAGAGACCTTTATCCAAAAAGTCCAGTTTCTTTTAAGGTCTTAAGAGCGTTACATATTTTTAAATAAATATATATGTTTTAATATTTATCACAATAAATCAAAAGGAACTTGTAGTTTTGCTGTAATAATTCAGGAAAATTTCAGTAAAAGTGAATGTTATATGTTACCTCAACCACAGTAATGTACAGATTTTATACTTTCCAAATACGGTTCTTGCAAAATATTCAGTCTAGAGTATGAGCTAAAGTCTTAATCTAAACTATAAAAATAGGCTCGATTAATTATTGGTTTCATGACACCATTACTTTTTCTTGACATGGAACCCAAAAATTAACAAAAAAATATATCTGCTCATGGTGAATACTTTTAATAGTATGTTAATCTAAGCTGTAAAAAGTGGGATGAAAACCTTCTTCATCTCAAAAGACTGTTAGTTTTTATTGATATGAAACCCATAAGTTGAAAAAAATATGGAAAATAGTATAGTTTCTCAGAGACATTTTAAATGAAATACTTAAATATAAAGAATTTTCTTTATTAATATAATGAACCAAATAACCCTTACTCCATTGTTAGGATATTGTCTTATGTTCCCAAAGAGTAAAAATAGAATAGAACAAATATTCAAATATGCGCTAAAGGTTTGTAGTTAGCTTTTAAGTACTCAGCATAAATACTATATATATTTATTATTACCATATAATTGTTGTGATTTTATCAGAAACCTCATCCTAAACCTAATACTGTAGAGATTGAATATTGCTTTCCAATTTTGTTCAGCTAAGCCATCAATTTTATCGAAGATTGCTAGCTTGTCGTTGAGAGAGAGAACTCAGTAAGGCTAATAGGGTTGGATGTGATTATTCCAGGTTATGATTGAACTCAATTATAAACTGTAAGAATTGTTATAAAAAGCATTGAGCTTTATCAATACGAATAATATTTTCCAAGAAGTATTTGATCAATATCGTGTAATCTTCCTGCTGCGACGGTAAGCATTTCGGTTATCGTAAATCTAAATTCACATTTTAATACCAGTATGATTTAAACTGATATAATTGAAGAGAATACAAAAACAAGCAGAAAATGCAGGATATCTCTTTTTAATATTTATGAGTCTGGACTCTATGATAACGTTTCTCATATCACCATTTGAAAGTACATTGAATAGAAATTTGAAAATTTAAGACGTATTAATTAATCTTTTCCAATAAAAGAAAAAGATCTACTTTAAAATGAGTTGTAAATTTTTTTTCCCAGTTAATTTATTTTAGAAGAACTCGATCTGGATGCATACAATTTTCAGATAAGACAAGTTTTTGATTATTACTAATTTTGCTAGATTAATTTAAAAATTGTGATAAATAAAATAAACAATTTTTTGTTTAAATAAGTTTATTTGTAATGTTAAAGTATAATCTATTATCAATTATAATGCAAGGCAGTTAATGATATGCAGTCTTTTAATATTTAAAGGCACGTATTCTGGTTCAAAGTCTTATATACTAAAAATTACTTATAAGACACTATTACTTCTGGTGTGCTTTATAGTTGTTCCGGTGATAAGGCCTAAGGAGCACATGCTGCGAAGAACATATTTCCAATTGATACTGTTGTACAAAGCAGTCTTGTTGCTTTCATATCCGTACGGTGTGTTAAGTATTTATTTTGCCATCTTTCCCAGCATTTGACTTTTTCCTCCAAAGTGAGGTTTTCAGCAAATATTGAATACTTCTCATCTACATAATCACGAATAAGGGTTTTTAAATTCCAAAACGATAATACCTTATCGCAACTAACTAAGATAAGTTGTTCGCTGTCTTCAGTTATATGAATAGATATTATATAATTGGTGTGTAATTTCAAAACTGCTACTAATACTGTCTTTTGTATATCCCATATTAGCGTCAATGCATCTCGTCCACTAGAGACGATGTATCGTCCACAAGCTGAAAATTTTACACGAAGTGCAGCTTCGGTGTGACCCTTTAGAAGTCTGACTTTTTTGCCGGTTATAATGCTCCATACTACAACGAACCCATTGGAAGCAGCACAAGCTACATAGTTATTATTGGGATGCAAGTCCATATCATACAGCTGGTTTTCATCATATTGAAGGATGTGCAATTCTTTCTTTCTGCCAGACCATATACGGACAGTGTCGTCTGAACTGCATGAGGCAACATATGTGTAATGTGAAGAGAAAAATATTTTGCGAATTAGGTTTGTGTGCCCAGTTAAAATACGCATGCACAATTTTTGTGGCAATGCCCAAATTCGGATCGTTATATCATCACCAGATGAAACTAAAAAATTATTAAAACGTGCAAAATGTAAGTTACGTACAGTGCCCTCGTGGCCTTCTAGAGTCGACCTTTTACAGGATTCCACTCTTATGGTTCTTCGTACTTTTTTTCTTGCAATTCCCATTTCAGACAAAACATAAATAGTTTTTCCAACTCCAACTGCCATCATCGTTGCATCATCTGAATAAGCAGCGGTATTTATAATGCCAGTGGCGCACTCTACGGTGATGACTCGAACATCAGGAGCTATATCTGCAGTAATCATTTTTCTGATTTGATATTGATGTAAATGATTGCTTTTTATTGTTTTCATGTAATCAGGTGATGTAGGTGGCACATGGGTTGGCAGTGGTGCATAAGCTAAAAATTCAGTGAAATTCATCACACGCATTCCAGCATCTCGAAACAGCTTTAAAGAATCGAAGAGACAACCATCAAGAAGACCATGACGAACCAATTGTGAATTTATGGTATCAATTGACTCATCATCAGCATCTTCAACATCTACGGTAGTAGTTGAATTCTGCAAAAAAATAATAGGAAAATATTTTATTAGAATGATATATTCTGCCCGTCTTTTTTTTGAGCCGCCTTAATACGCAAAATATTATATTTATAATTAATTATTTAAAATGACTATAGGAATAGTATGGATATTATTTTCTGTGACTATATCTTTAATGGAAAGAAATCCGTTTTTAAATTGTTTAATTTCGTATAATGAACAACTTAGCAGTAAATTCAGTGCAGAAGGCGGACCAGGAGTAGAATATTGAGTTCCAATTTTTATAGAACTTTTTATATATCACTATTTCAGAACTCACTCTTTTGAAATCATATACATTTCATCAGTATATATTAAAGAGTTATGAGAAGCCCAAAAAGGGTATTAGCTATAAAACGAATGTGAATTTTAGAACTATTTCTAATATTACAGTTTTTTTATATAAACACATTTAATAAATTGAGAGCTAGGCAAATAGGATAGTCTTAAAAACCATTTTATTTGAAACAGCTCAGTGGACTCACAAAATTTAAACGAAATCAATTGTTAAATTAAGAGTTGTTATTAAGAAGATCATTTTATTAAAATTATTTAGTTTATATATATGTATATCAATATATGATCTACATATATATACATTTATATTAATATTGAATTTATATAAATATGTATTTACGTAATTGAATACACTTTTTATATACAAAACAAAATTTCTTGCTTACCGCGTCTGAATCGTCTTCAAGAGAATTTGATAGAGATTTTACTATAACCGATGAAACAAAAGGCGATTCACACTCGCACTCACTTTCACTTTCACCTTCAGATTCAGATGATAAATCAAGTAAAGTCCCACACCTAATAAAACTAACAGAATATTAATGTATATTTATTGCCATACACCTAAAAAAATAAGATAAAGAATTCTAATCATATTATAAAACACTAAATGGTTATTAATAGTTCCAAAATTTCATAAAATAAAATATATTTTAAAAGAAAAAATTAAAATTCCAAGCTTTTTGATGCATTTATAACTAAACTGATTATTTATATTTAATCAATCTGAAAATAGAGCACAAAATTAATACATATCAAAATACATATATAACTTGAATTTCCTTAACTAAAGTATATTCCACTAATAAATTAAATATAAATTGAAAATTTTAATTTAATATAAAATATTTAAATAATAATACTTTTAATTTATAGTTATTGAAATTCAATTTAATATGATTAATTAAAATAAATTAAAATGTATCTTACGTTGGCGACTTTCTAATGGCTGATGAAGAACATGCAACACCTGAACCTGTACTTTGGTCAGAAACCTCAGTATACATTCTACAAAATAAAAAAAATAAGTAAAAAAAATATGTGTACATTCTAATAAAAATAAAAAAAATTA
The DNA here is from genome assembly GCF_002237135.1 of Teleopsis dalmanni. Classification (NCBI taxonomy): domain Eukaryota; kingdom Metazoa; phylum Arthropoda; class Insecta; order Diptera; family Diopsidae; genus Teleopsis; species Teleopsis dalmanni. The sequence continues at coordinate 39,376,911 of NC_051848.1, forward strand.
AATAAAATTATAATTTTTAAAAATGCATTAATTAAGTAAGCATAAATTTATATTAGCTTTAAAATATCTGTCTTTAGTTAGGTAAACGAAGATTGTCAGGAATTTGTACTGGATTTATTCTAGAAGATATAGCTATGGGCAAAGTAGATGTATGTCTGTGACAAACCATGCTCTTCTTCTTCAGTTTATTATTTTTCAATGAATAAGAATAAATATTATTTATATGAATTAAAAAGCATTTGAAAATAAATAGAACTTCTTCAAAATAAATAAAAGTAGTTTTAATTTAAAGACTAATGAACTAAATATTGAAAAATATATTATTAGTATATATAAAATTAAACTAAAATTTAATAATTAATTCAAATTGAATTCAATATGATAAAGGAAATGAAATTTAAATATATCTTACATTGCCGGAGTTTCAGCGGCTGATGACGGTACTGCAAAAACTGAACCTGTACTTTGGTTAGAAACCTCAGTATACATTCTACAAAATAAAAAAAAATAAATAAAAAACCATGTGTACATTCTAATAAAAAAGAAAAAATTAAATAAAATTATAATTTTTAAAAATGCATTAATTAAGTAAGCATAAATTTATATTAGCTTTAAAATATCTGTCTTTAGTTAGGTTAAGGAAGATTCTCAGGAAGTTGTATTGGATTTATTCTAGAAGATATAGGTATGGGCAAAGTAGATGTATGTCTGTGACAAACCATGCTCTTCTTCTTCAGTTAATTATTTTTCAATGAATAAGAACAAATATTATTTATATGAAATTAGAAGCATTTGAAAATAAATAGAACTTTTTCAAAATAAATAAAAGTAGTTTTAATTTAAAGAATAATGAACTAAATATTGTAAAATATATTATTAGTATATATAAAATTAAATTAAAATTTAATAATTAATTCAAATTGAATTCAATATGATAAGGAAACGAAATTTAAATATATCTTACATTGCCGAAGTTTCAGCGGCTGATGACGGTACTGTAAAAACTGAACCTGCACTTTGGTCAGAAACCTCAGTATACATTCTACAAAATAAAAAAAAATAAATAAAAAAAAATATGTGTACATTCTAATAAAAATAAAAAAAATTAAATAAAATTATAATTTTTAAAAATGCATTAATTAAGTAAGCATAAATTTATATTAGCTTTAAAATATCTGTCTTTAGTTAGGTAAAGGAAGATTATCAGGAATTTGTATTGGATTTATTCTAGAAGATATAGGTATGGGCAAAGTAGATGTATGTCTGTGACAAACCATGCTCTTCCTCTTCAGTTAATTATTTTTCAATGAATAAGAACAAATATTATTTGTATGAAATTAGAAGCATTTGAAAATAAATAGAACTTCTTCAAAATAAATAAAAGTAGTTTTAATTTAAAGAATAATGAACTAAATATTGTAAAATATATTATTAGTATATATAAAATTAAATTAAAATTTAATAATTAATTCAAATTGAATTCAATATGATAAGGAACGAAATTTAAATATATCTTACATTGCCGGAGTTTCAGCGGCTGATGACGGTACTGTAAAAACTGAACCTGCACTTTGGTTAGAAACCTCAGTATACATTCTACAAAATAAAAAAAAATAAATAAAAAAAAATGTGTATATTCTAATAAAAAACAAAAAGATTAAATAAAATTATAATTTTTAAAAATGCATTAATTAAGTAAGCATAAATTTATATTAGCTTTAAAATATATGTCTTTAGTTAGGTAAAGGAAGATTATCAGGAATTTGTATTGGATTTATTCTAGAAGATATAGGTATGGGCAAAGTAGATGTATGTCTGTGACAAACCATGCTCTTCCTCTTCAGTTAATTATTTTTCAATGAATAAGAACAAATATTATTTATATGAAATTAGAAGCATTTGAAAATAAATAGAACTTCTTCAAAATAAATAAAAGTAGTTTTAATTTAAAGAATAATGAACTAAATATTGTAAAATATATTATTAGTATATATAAAATTAAATTAAAATTTAATAATTAATTCAAATTGAATTCAATATGATAAGGAAACGAAATTTAAATATATCTTACATTGCCGGAGTTTCAGCGGCTGATGACGGTACTGCAAAAACTGAACCTGTACTTTGGTTAGAAACCTCAGTATACATTCAACAAAATTAAAAAAAAAATAAATAAAAAAAAATGTGTACATTCTAATAAAAAAGAAAAAATTAAATAAAATCATAATTTGTAAAAATGCATTAATTAAGTAAGCATAAATTTATATTAGCTTTAAAATATATGTCTTTAGTTAGGTAAAGGAAGATTATCAGGAATTTGTATTGGATTTATTCTAAAAGATATAGGTATGGGCAAAGTAGATGTATGTCTGTGACAAACCATGCTCTTCCTCTTCAGTTAATTATTTTTCATTGAATAAGAACAAATATTATTTATATGAAATTAGAAGCATTTGAAAATAAATAGAACTTCTTCAAAATAAATAAAAGTAGTTTTAATTTAAAGAATAATGAACTAAATATTGAAAAATATATTATTAGTATATATAAAATTAAATTAAAATTTAATAATTAATTCAAATTGAATTCAATATGATAAGGAAACGAAATTTAAATATATCTTACATTGCCGGAGTTTCAGCGGCTGATGACGGTACTGTAAAAACTGAACCTGCACTTTGGTCAGAAACCTCAGTATACATTCTACAAAATTAAAAAAAAAATTAATAAAAAAAAATGTGTATATTCTAATAAAAAACAAAAAGATTAAATAAAATTATAATTTTTAAAAATGCATTAATTAAGTAAGCATAAATTTATATTAGCTTTAAAATATATGTCTTTAGTTAGGTAAAGGAAGATTATCAGGAATTTGTATTGGATTTATTCTAAAAGATATAGGTATGGGCAAAGTAGATGTATGTCTGTGACAAACCATGCTCTTCCTCTTCAGTTAATTATTTTTCAATGAATAAGAACAAATATTATTTATATGAAATTAGAAGCATTTGAAAATAAATAGAACTTCTTCAAAATAAATAAAAGTAGTTTTAATTTAAAGAATAATGAACTAAATATTGAAAAATATATTATTAGTATATATAAAATTAAATTAAAATTTAATAATTAATTCAAATTGAATTCAATATGATAAGGAAACGAAATTTAAATATATCTTACATTGCCGGAGTTTCAGCGGCTGATGACGGTACTGTAAAAACTGAACCTGCACTTTGGTCAGAAACCTCAGTATACATTCTACAAAATTAAAAAAAAAAATAATAAAAAAAAATGTGTATATTCTAATAAAAAACAAAAAGATTAAATAAAATTATAATTTTTAAAAATGCATTAATTAAGTAAGCATAAATTTATATTAGCTTTAAAATATATGTCTTTAGTTAGGTAAAGGAAGATTATCAGGAATTTGTATTGGATTTATTCTAGAAGATATAGGTATGGGCAAAGTAGATGTATGTCTGTGACAAACCATGCTCTTCCTCTTCAGTTAATTATTTTTCAATGAATAAGAACAAATATTATTTATATGAAATTAGAAGCATTTGAAAATAAATAGAACTTCTTCAAAATAAATAAAAGTAGTTTTAATTTAAAGAATAATAAACTAAATATTGAAAAATATATTATTAGTATATATAAAATTAAATTAAAATTAAATAATTAATTCAAATTGAATTCAATATGATAAGGAAACGAAATTTAAATATATCTTACATTGCCGAAGTTTCAGCGGCTGATGACGGTACTGCAAAAACTGAACCTGCACTTTGGTCAGAAACCTCAGTATACATTCTACAAAATAAAAAAAAATAAATAAAAAAAAATGTGTACATTCCAATAAAAAAGAAAAAATTAAATAAAATCATAATTTGTAAAAATGCAGTAATTAAGTAAGCATAAATTTATATTAGCTTTAAAATATATGTCTTTAGTTAGGTAAAGGAAGATTATCAGGAAGTTGTATTGGATTTATTCTAAAAGATATAGGTATGGACAAAGTAGATGTATGTCTGTGACAAACCATGCTCTTCTTCTTCAGTTAATTATTTTTCAATGAATAAGAATAAATATTATTTATATGAATTAAGAAGCATTTGAAAATAAATAGAACTTCTTCAAAATAAATAAAAGTATTTTTAATTTTAAGAATAATGAACTAAATATTGAAAAATATGTTATTAGTATATATAAAATTAAGTTAAAATTAAATAATTAATTCAAATTGAATTCAATATGATAAGGAAACGAAATCTTAAAATATATCTTTACATTGCCCGGAAGTTTCAGCGGTGATGGAACGGTACTGCAAAACTGAACGTTACTTGGTTGAAATCATATGTATACATTACTTACCTAAAATTAAAAAAAACAATAAATATAAAATAAATGCTGTACGATTCTAACACTAAAAAGACTAAAGAATTAACATAATAATTACCGAACTAATTTGGAAAAAAATGTCCATCATTAAGTAAGCATAAATTTATATTAGCTTTAAAATATCTGTCTTTAGTTAGGTAAAGGAAGATTATCAGGAATTTGTATTGGATTTATTCTAGAAGATATAGGTATGGGCAAAGTAGATGTATGTCTGTGACAAACCATGCTCTTCCTCTTCAGTTAATTATTTTTCAATGAATAAGAACAAATATTATTTATATGAAATTAGAAGCATTTGAAAATAAATAGAACTTCTTCAAAATAAATAAAAGTAGTTTTAATTTAAAGAATAATGAACTAAATATTGAAAAATATATTATTAGTATATATAAAATTAAATTAAAATTTAATAATTAATTCAAATTGAATTCAATATGATAAGGAAACGAAATTTAAATATATCTTACATTGCCGGAGTTTCAGCGGCTGATGACGGTACTGTAAAAACTGAACCTGCACTTTGGTCAGAAACCTCAGTATACATTCTACAAAATTAAAAAAAAAATTAATAAAAAAAAATGTGTATATTCTAATAAAAAACAAAAAGATTAAATAAAATTATAATTTTTAAAAATGCATTAATTAAGTAAGCATAAATTTATATTAGCTTTAAAATATATGTCTTTAGTTAGGTAAAGGAAGATTATCAGGAATTTGTATTGGATTTATTCTAAAAGATATAGGTATGGGCAAAGTAGATGTATGTCTGTGACAAACCATGCTCTTCCTCTTCAGTTAATTATTTTTCATTGAATAAGAACAAATATTATTTATATGAAATTAGAAGCATTTGAAAATAAATAGAACTTCTTCAAAATAAATAAAAGCAGTTTTAATTTAAAGAATAATGAACTAAATATTGAAAAATATATTATTAGTATATATAAAATTAAGTTAAAATTAAATAATTAATTCAAATTGAATTCAATATGATAAGG
>NC_051848.1:39382409-39395581 GCF_002237135.1 Teleopsis dalmanni
TTTGAAGTTCATGTGTTTTTTTTATTCATTTAAAAGAACAAAAATCATAGTTTCATGGAGAGTTATTGATCACGAATGTAATAACTTGACAAAAGTGCTTAGGTCACTTCAAGATGATAAGATCTTCTCATATTAATGCACAAGTTTCTAATTCTTCTTTCTAGTTCTAATTTTTTCATTTTGAGGACTTGAATCACACTCTATCGTCACAGAGTCATACTTTATCGTCCGCTAGGTCTTAGTGTCTCATCTTCACCACTATATTTTTGGGCTTTATTGATCCAATCTGGGCTATTAACTCTTTTCTAAATGCGAGTTACCTATTACAGTAAAAAAAGATGCACCATACGTCATTACAGTTTCCGTCACCATAAATTCAGTCGGGTAGATCCGCCTTTCCGATGCAGTACAGGTACTTGTAAAAATATCCATATCCTCTGAACATCTGAGTCAGATAGTAAATCGTGTCTCCCCATTTTCGTTTGAGCCAGGTGATTTGGTATCAGTCTAGCTGTCCATCTTTCTTGAGTGCTATTTTTCCAACTTTGTTGCCACATTTCGTTGATTTGCTCCTAATCTTCTCTTGCCGTTTGTTGAGTATAGTAGGCGTTTTTTTATTGTTCTATACTCTTTGGTGCTAATTTATTTGATATTAAAATTACTTAATTTCATTAAACTTACATCAAATAAAATATAATATCACATCGGTTTAAACTAATCTGCCTTTAATTAGGTGATTCCAATAGTAAACTGTCCACCCCATATTCATCCCTTTAACTTTTTCGAGATCTCTAATTAATTTAGATATTTTATACAAGAACTAAAGTTGATGGGAGACTCAATTTCTACGTACACATACACTTAACGCACCTAATTGAGTGGAAGTAATACCTTTATAAACAGCAGTCTCTTTAGTACATCCACTCATAGGAAGTGGCATATATATGTGTCCTTGTGTGCGACAGGATATGTGCCGATTTACTGAGTGAATGCTTTGTATAAATTAAAATTTGTTATTAGTTAAATGTCACAAATTAATCCCCATAGCACATTTGTTTATATTTAACTAATAAAAGTTAATTTAGCCCATAAACACTAATAATGTTCCATTTAAATTAATGGAACAATACATTCTCATCTGCTTGAATGAATTCACATGGATTTCCCATTGGAAACAGAACCATTCGGAATAGCTGTGTACGTATCCATGTACATCATGACTCGCAATATAATGAGTAAACATTGTGTGAATTAACAACGGAGGTGGATGGGTGTTTATGGATTTGGTAACGGTTGGATCCTCACTGTTTGTTTAGCTTGTGTTTACCAGAATATGCAAAAGTTTGTGACGAAACTAATTTCAAAGTAATTACAGCCAACAAAAGTGTTGTATTAGTTGGAATAAGCGTAACTACACAACAACTATACAAACATAAAACAACAACAAGAAGCAAAACAACTTCGAGTACTAACAATTGCCTCAGCAAAACTAAAAAGTTGAGCATGAGATACATAGTCTGCAGAGAAAGATAAAAAAAATTCTAAGAAAGTAGTAATCAGCTAAGTTAGCAGATGTGGTGTCAACTTTCATAAGTTTCTGTATTTTCCAAATTGGTCCCTTAGGTAAGAAAACTTTAAGAAGCAAAGAGCTACAATTATTCGAAGTTTGGTGTGTATTAAACGTTAATACGTTTTTCTTATACAATTAGGTATATAAGAAGACAATAGCTTGATATGAAATAGAAAAGAATTAATTGTTTAGCAACGACACACATTAATCACTTATTTATATGTCGTATGGGAACGTATATGGAGGTATTATAAACAAAGAATTATGTTATATGAGCAAAATATGTACAACCATTGTTTTAATGAACTAATGTACTTAATTTTTATGTATTTAATTGAGGCCCTATGCTCCAGTAGTAAGTAAGTAAGTAATGTGTTTAATTAGGATATCGCAACAGCAGTTAATGCCTTAGAAAAATAAAATTTATAATTTTTCTCGGCTAATATATCTATATAGATATATTATAGGATGTTGGAACAGCGCACCGTCCAACAAGTGGCCTTACTGAAGTGAAGGATTAGCCAAAGTAGACCACGAAACGAAGCAGAAGTCCTTTAAGTTTTCTTTCGATTTTTTTAAGTCGTTATTGAGTTAAAGCTAAAGTGACTTCCGTTTGCTACTGCAAGCAGCTCATTTAGCTTGAGGTTGGGTGCCAAGTCATCACCAACCTAATGGTGTCCCAAGACAGTCATTAGCCAATGCTGGACATATATGCACCGCTGTCTCCTTTTCTTCATAGACATAGTCTGCAAGTGTCTTCCTCAACAAAAGTTATCTTTTTAAGACATTTGCAATTTTCGTGTCTAAAAATAAATAAGGTCAGCCAACTTAAGGTGTTTCGAAGATAGCTAAGCTATAAGCTTTATACTAATACTGAATTGTGTAGACTATTTACACAACGTCAACCCATAATAAACAAAAAATCGGGAAAGTAAACAAAATTCTTTAAAACAAGAAGAGTCTTTGAAGAAGACACTCTAGTACATTCTGACCAGAAAGTTCTATTGTGCCCTTTAGTCGGATTAAAGTGTCCTCCAAGTCCGATTTTTTTAGTGAGAGACGAAAGGGTCTTGAATCTTTTCTAGTCTTGAATCCTATATTCCATGAAATAACCTTTTAAGTGTTTCTTTCGCTTTTACATCAGTGTCGGCCACTCATTTTGCACATGGTATGCAGTTTCTTTCTCTTCTCTATAGAATCAGCAGTCTGAGTTGGACTCAGTGATTATACAGTCTACAGTGACCGTTAAGTAACTCCGTAATAATTCCTTAATAATAATATTTGTTCTATGCAATTCTGAAAGCATTTTAGGTTGTAAGTCCTTAAAAGCATTTAAATTGTGATCATCTTGGTAGCCTTTCCCAATAGAGTTCGCTTCTGTTCCTTTGCCTATATGATATATAAATATTATAATTATTTTTCAATAATTTACGTAATCTTTTTGGAATAATTTTCATGGAATCTTTTGTTCTCTAAGAGATATAATTGATTTGTCTTTATGTTGATCCAAAACAACAAATAATTTCTTCAAAATTTCGGAACTAAGGGTAAGCTTTTGATGATACGTTTATTACAATACAAAACTCTATGGTTATTTTGAGTATAAAGAATTAGCTTTTATTTTCAGAGCATAAATTAAATGAAAATTGACAGATATTGTGTAAAACCAATTTGTTTAATTAATTTATATTAATGCAATCAGTGGAGAGGACACTTTTCGTTATAATTAAATTTATGCAGTTTTTTATATCGAACACCGAAGTTTTTAATAGTTTTTTATAGGTTTTAATATCGAAAACCAACTCAATTAAACGAATTTACACGTTTTAACGGGAGAAAAGCTTTACTGGCTCAATTAACACATCAGCTGCGCCTGCAACAGGACATAATGGCGAGTAAAATAAAACAGAGCAGAAGACACAAAGAACGGTGTAAACAAAATGTAAAAAACCTGGGTATAATAAATTACAAGCGAAAATGGAATACGAAAACTGGACGAAGGATAAGCCAAATATAAAAAATGTAGGAAATTGCATTTCGGTTCGATGCAGGCAAATAGCAACCAAAATGACGTTATTTGGCGGAAAAATATGGCGTATGTCTGCGACCGACGATACTCGAAGAACCGAGCCAGCCACAAAGTGAACATTGCCGCCGCACAAGGATCTCGACTCAAATAAATATTGTATATGTAAACATGTAGGTTGGCTTGTGCGATGGCACATTTAATTGATGTTGCGTTTAATTTACGGGCTCCGCCTCATACCATTAACATGCAAGCACGCGAAAAAAAAATGCACAACGATTTTGGTTCATGCACTAATTTGCAGATACTCTGAGACTGAAGGAATACATCATTTCAGGCCAGCAGCTTTAATAACAGGAACAGCCAGTACGCAGACAGCTATAGCTGCGAAACAATAACCTGACATGAAACGTTAAAGCCAACAAATGGGGCCAATGTAGTGGCAGACGCAAAAAGTATAAAAAAATGAGCGAAATATGTATTTTCCGTAGGTGCACAGATCCAGCCTAGAGATGTTGAAAGGTTGAGTCATTTACATGGTAAAAATTATTGTTTTAGTTTTTTTTTTTTTTGGCAGCAATACTTTTATGTTGTGTGTGTATTGTGCTGAAATAAAGACCCACTACCTATGAACGTATGATGAAAATAGCGCCATTACCTGCACTAAAAGTCAATGCGTTGCAACGCCAACTTCTGCACTTTGAGCCAACTTAATGTGCCTGTAAATATGCTAACAACGCCCGCACCTATCATTAAACCTAACTTTATGTTGGCAATTCATGGAAGGTGATGCACTTTAAAATGGCTCGTAACTATGCTATATGGTGGAACAGTGTGTGGTGCTGCATAGTAGTAGTATGCATAGTGTGCACTAAAGTACATAGGGCTAAGCCCCTACGGACAATCACTCACAACACCAGCGCAGCACAGTCCAACTTAGGTATACGAAGTACAAAGCTAGAGGAAAAATTAAATCAAACCTAGTCAAGTTGAGCCAATTCAGCTGTGCAACTAAGGCTGGCACGACTACCTTTGCTTTAGAAAGAATCCTTTCAAACTAAATGAGCATATAATGGCTATGCAAAGAGGTACGAGTACAGATACTATAAAAACCCAACAGTAAAAATTAATTGCTGACCTTTCCGAGTTGCCAAGTTAAAAATGCTTAAAATGCAATGCTGACGGTTGTTAAAGTGCAGGCTGACTCTTCTTTCGCCTCTGCAGCATTACACAATTTTTTTGTGTAATGGTTTTGCGAGTATGTGCTTTTGTGCATTGTTAACATGTGCATTTCGTAATGTGTGCACATTACGCCTGCCACGCTGAGATTTAGATACTTATGCTAGATAAAAATGAAAATTTTATGCACAACTTTCCTTTTTGTTCCATTTGTTGCTGTAGTTGTCGTCCTGAAACAAAGTGATGTAGCCATAGTCATTACTATCCTCAACAGCTGTTCCTAATGAAATGCATTACCATAGAATACGAGCAGAATGCAGCCGTTTTGCAATGGCTAACAAACATATAAATGAGCTTCAGAGATATAAATATATATAAGTGTATGATGTATTGAGTGTGTGTTGCATTGAATCATGTAGAACAAAAATTCTACAATTCAAGTTTATTGTTTCAAAGTAAGAGTCCTGCAGCATAAAAAGTGCACATATCCTACTAAATTTGCATATCTCTTAGTATAATGTGGGGTACTTTAATGCCAAGTAAATATATGCAAGTACCGCTGCAGAAGGAACAGTTAATACAATCACATGTTAAAGAAATGACACAGTATTATGCTAATATCCCATTTATTCACACTGAAATAGTCAAAAAAAAGTTAAATTAGCAAAAGATATTAATCTATATGCTAATTATATAAATTTTTTTATATTTTCACTAAATTTATTTAAAGATTATAATTAATTATCAACAGTTTCAAGAACGAAACTAAAAATCTTCGTCAATTTCGTTGAAACTATTCCTTCCAATGATCTCTTTTTGCATAGATACATTATTTATGTTCGTTATTCAGATGGCCTCCAAAATATTCCTCCTCCACATCTCAATTTCCAAATAAAGTTTAAAAATATTCACTGTATTTATTTGAAGATATGAATCAATAATCAAGAATTCTTAGAACGGAAAAAAACTCTTGCTCCACTATAAATCTTCCCAAATGCAATAAACTTAATCCAATACTGCTTAATCAGCAAATTTGTGACATTTCAATAATAGAGATTATCTGCCAGTTGAATCCGGTGATGATATATTAGAAAGCAACAGATACTGCTGCGTACCTGAGTCGGATGGTATCGCAGTATGTTACTGGATGGTATGATGACATTAACCATTATGTCTTCTTGTTACTCGTTCTTGAATGTGAGAAACAAGTGTACAACATCAGCGTCCTTTTGAATAATAATTCCTACCTTTGCTGGCATTCTTTAAATGGACATGAGCGATGGGAAGAAACTCATGTTCACAGCTTATCTTATCTATCATAAAGGTGATACTTAAATTAAATTAGATGAGGTTCGAAAAGTACTAAAGTACAACAACAAAAATTCTTTTTTATATTATTTAATTAATTAAATTTTAAGCTGATCATACAGCTGTTTCGAGTATTACCAAATACCCAACATCAGTGATTTCAAAATATTTTCTTATATTTAATTATTGGTAAATAGTTTTTTGAGACTGCAAGTAACAGGGATTAAACTCGTGCCCTGCCAAATTTGAAGTTCAGAGTCAGCGTTCATTAGCCAACTGACCCATAGCCGTACTGGACTCTTATATTCCAACTAAAATTTATTGGAATTTTAATATGAAATATTTCACTTGTAATGTTTCTTAAAAAACTTGTTTCTTAAGTCAATGCAAACTTAATAGTAATAAAAGTATCTTCAGTATTTTATAAGCTAAACAACTAGAACTGCAATAAGTTTTGTCTGCAGTAAGTTAAATTAAGGAAAGTATTGCAAAGAGTTCAAGAGAACTTACACTTTAAATGCAATAAAAATTAATTGAATTTATAATTTAAAAAATAGAGTTTCTTTGCTTTTAGGTACCAGTTAATTCAAGTAATTGTCTTTGTATTAGGATAACAAATTGTCGTATGCTTTCGATTTTGTTGAATTTCGAAACCAATGGAAACCAGTCTATATTATTTTTAATGTAAACCATTAAAACCGGAAGTAAAAGTCACAAAAACTTGCTCACAAATAAAAAAAGGAAACAGAAGAATTTTGACACTGCAGTTGCCACACTGCCTTGCCAAACATTTCTTTGACCATAATTGGTTTATAGATATATTCCGTACAGCTCCGTAACAGTCAAGTCCAATGTTATGGGCCAAATTATTTGCTGATGTCTGTGTTAATTTTGACTCGTCACTCTTCCTACACAATTGGAACACAGTTCAACACCAAACTGAAAGAGTGAAAACACTTTAACGAATTCAAAGAGCAGCGCACCCAAAGCAAAGGTTCAAAAGTACACAACAAGGTACACTCATAGAATAAAAAGGAACTTCAATTTGTAAAATGTGAATTGTTAAAGGAGTTCCAAAAGTTCCTTCAGCCGTGAAAACAAAAGCCAGCGCCTTTCAAAATATTCTGTGTGAAGCCATCTTTAACAATCATTTTGTTGACAGTTTTTATGCAAAGTTTTTTTTTTGTTTTTTTTTTGTTAAGAATTTTATTTCAGTTAAGCATTGTTTGCATTTGATGCTCAACTCGTTGAATAAACGAGCGAGTAACGACATAAATGGCATGTCCTTTTGTACTTTTAAGGTTTTTTTTTTAAATTTTTTCAAACTTTTAAGGTAGAAATTTTATTTTCAAGACTTATAGGATATAGAATCACAAATCAACAGAAAATACTCTTTCAACTGAAAATGTTTCAATCAAGCTTTAAAGAGAGGCACCTCTTGGCTATGATGAAAATTTAAAAAAAAAAATTAAGTAAAATTGTATTTTTACATATGAGAATATCCATTTTGTATATTTTTTTTTTTATTAAATGGGATTTTTTCATTGTATATTGATAAGTTCAAAAATAATATACGTATAACTTTAACACTAGATGGTTTCAAGTACCCTTGATAATGGACTCCAACTAACCTAAATCAGCCAAAGAATTCACCAGTACATTTCTGATTTTCCGAGCACGCCCACTTAAGTAAAATCAGTTATTTTGATATAAGTCTTTCACAGCACAATATGTTTATATAGCTTACCTCTAGCTATATCAAGGTTTAAGGCTGTGAACTTATTTAATTAATTACACAAAAAAAAAACTAAACAAGTCATTTACCGCTAACTAGTACAACACTGGATTCACACGAGAGTTTTGTTTGTAATTTTAACTGTCAAAAATTCTCATTTTGCATTGAAAGCAAAAGCGATTGACAGCTAAAATTACAAACAACTCTCATGTGTGAATCCAAATACACAAATCATACGACTGATAGCGTATTTACTTGTTGTTGATGGTATTCATGTAATCATTTTCAACTTAAATGCCCAATATCTGCATAAATCAGTCAGATTCATATCATATATAAAAAAAATGTATTCAAAACCATATGCCTGTGAATCATATCATTTCATTTGACTTAATACTTTAGATTAGTAATGTCCGTAGTAATTACATGCTTCTCTATTACATTTTTGTCATAAAACACAAGAACTCAACCTATCAGTTGTTAAATCTTTTAGTTCAGTACCTTTTATTCTATACCTTTTATGCTTTTATTACATAAAAAAATAATTTTAATTTTTAAAGTCAATTACGACGAAAGAAAACTATTTCACTAATACAAGGGGTTTTTTGAATTCTTAAGCTAAACAAACAGCTATTTTAGATGATGCCAATTACTCCTTATCATTCATCTTTAAAAACATTTATTGGTCTCATACTTCTTATAAAATATTCAGACTACAAGTGTTAGGTTTAGAAATCTGTCGTATAAACTTTTACCTTGCCTCAGTTTCAAAAACCTTCAAACGAAACGAAATGGAGAAATATCCAACTCTTAATTCACTAAAATACATGGTGTCAAACAGAAGTTCATACATAAAATTTATTCAATCAAAAACTCTATCAACCAAAAATTTCTGAATAATTGGAATCTTTTGCAAAAATGATCCAAAATGATCCAAAATGTTCCAAAAACGAATTTTTTGGATCATTATAACTTTTACTCCTATTCACACATAAAGACGTCGTAATTCATTAAAGAATATTTATGGAGCTAAAAGCAAGTGTACTAATCAAGTTCCTAATGATAATTGTACTGCAGATATTGACGGATATTTTAAATAAACAGTTTTTAAGTCCTGATCAAAAATTGGCTTATAAAAAGGATATTAAGACTGAATGATGAAAAATCTATATGCTATTTCTTTTTAAAAATTCAAATTTTTTTTACAAGTTTTATAAATATTTATAAAATCGTTAAAAGTGAAAGCTCTTGAATGAATGGTTTTTGAGATATTAAGGGAAAAATTTACAATACCCCATGGATTTCCTAACCCTTAAGTGTGCGTTATTGGCTACCAAAATGTCACTTAAAATTGAAACCAATAACACTTTAGTGTCAAGTCGATACTTTCATTTATCGTAATAGGTTGTTAAAAATATTTTTTTGGGTAAACGTTTGCTTAGTATTGATAATGGAACCAGTCCAAAAGAGTGGCTTCGTTTATGGAAATAACGTTTCAGCTCCAGTTTTTATATTATTTAGTTAGACGATATTTAGTGAAAATAAAATTTAAGAATAAATTAATTATAGGTCAACATGTATTATTTTTTAACAAAATAACCAAAAATAAATAAGAAATGTTTTTTTATTTTTATAATGTAATGAAGCTCCCTTTGGCTTTATGTAAATTGCAAAAGTACCAGTACCAGAATTTGAAAAGCAAATGAAGAAAGTTACTGAAATATTGAAACAAAAAACAAAAAATATCTCTACGATGGTTTGTAAAACATTAAATTCGAATAACATAATAGCTAAGAGTAAAATACTTAAATAGTTTTCAAAAGTAGCAAGTGTAATAAGTTTTCACTTAGGAGAGTACACGCAAAAAAAAAATGGTAGTATAAAAAAGTGAAAAGTACAAAATGAATATTCAGAAAAAGGACCTACAATTTAATTATACGCAGTTGGAAAACTTTGTTTTGTGTGCAAATTTTATTATATTAATTTCGAGCATACTTCCATGCAGGGCAGCGCAATGAATGCAACTCCCTGCCCGCTCTGACCTTTATTGCACTTCTTCAGCCGTTCAATTCTTGGTGATGTTGAACCGCATGGAAGACCGCCTTTATGGCGCAAATACTATGCACAATAGGAAAGTTGACTCGGGTTGGTCGGGTTGGTCGGGTTAGCTGGGTTAGCATTTTGTGCAACTGGTGAAATTTTATGTGCAGCTTGTTGCAAATGAAAGAGCAAATGGCTGACATAAAACGTCAAAATTTTTGAACGACTGACATTAACATAGAACACCCGAGAAACAGACAAAATGACAAGACAAAAGGCAGACACAAGCGTGCAGTAGAGACAGACGGACTTTCAGTTTAAATTAAAGACAGTCGCAGTGCACTTACTGCAACGTAATTGGATGTGCAATTTGCTCTTTTGCGAAGTTAGCAGTTTTGGATTTTTATGTTGTAAAAAAATTCTATTGCACTTTTCTTGGCATATTGTTTTTTATAAGGTCCTTTAAGCAACACCAGAAGCTATAAAAAATCTAAGTCAAAAAACTAACATTTAAATAAGAAAGCAAAACTTGAACAAATGCGTGTGCACAAAAGTAGCTAAGAATTATATTAAAAGTTTACAGTATAAGTTTTAGTTACTAAGGTCTTCCAGCTTTTATTTTTTAAAGCTTAAGTAATTTTAAACTAAAGTTTATAGTAAGTTCTTTCAATTGGTTTTACTTGTCCATAATACAGAAAATATTATACACATAATAAATATTTCAGTGCAGTCACAATGCACTTATATGAGAATATAAAGCACTATACATAATAAACAAAAAAAAAATTAAATAATGATTAATTAAAAATGTTATAACCATTGCTTTTTAATCCTGTGAACTCGTATAACATACACCTATTTTAGATATTGGTATAGAACCGAAATAATAACAAAATATCTCAAGTTTATTTTGCTAAAAATTTGTATAAAATCTGAACCAATTTTATAATTATCTCAAGCAATCTTAGTAAGTCTGTCTCGAGCACGGTACGAGTAAAACTATTGTTGTTTTCAGTGCAAATTATAAAACTGATACATTAAGAGAAAAAACAATATGTCGGTTCAAATTTCGGTATGAGAACCGGCGTTTTGTAGAAAAAATGGCCTATTCAATAAACCGCTAATAATCTGATTATCACACTTTCCGATTTAAAGGAAAAGCGTATTATTTTCTAAGTACTGATAACTATTATTATAAGATAATATAATAATAAATTAACATATATTACAGCCAAAGGTTAACCAGACTGCAAAGCTCTGCTTGTGTGGGCGCAACGGGGGCTCTAAGATTATGCGCCACCTGTGAGCTTAATGTCATACTTAACTTGTTACCCATTGATATTTATATCAAACAAGTTGCTACTCTCAGCGACCACCGCCTCTATGAGATCTTTCTTGATGGTTATTTTTTATGTTAAATTGAAAGTGAGCTTATTTACATTTCGATTTGTATTTCGACGAAATTGGAAATGCTGATGTGACAGTCTACATAACATGCATTTTCATCTTAGTCCGAAAGAGCCAATTTTGCAGTGCCCGAGACACTCTACATAAGATGGCTCTTACTGAAAGCAGTTCAGTCTTAACTAAAACAGTTGTTAAGTCAATATATGATTTATATTGTAAAATCTTTTGTTATTATCTTAAAGTTTTATATTAATTACATAAAACTATTTATTAGTTTAAAACTTAAATCCTTATTGAATATAATTAATATTCGTATTTTATATTTTTTACAGATTAAAACACAAAGTTCGCACCGGGAAGAGGATTAAATTAACCAAAGGTAAATGATATAAAGATAACAAAGACCATTTTTATTAATTTAATATTACTTTTAAGTGTTACACACACATCATTATAGAGCTATTTTAAGTATCTCAAAATATCTCAAAATTGTAATCCTCTCTTCTCCTAGATATCTTGGTGTCCGACAATAGAGGGCTGAAAAAATTCAAGTTAAGAAGAGTTTAATATTTATATTAATATAAATTGTAACTTAACGTCAGTTATGATGGAAGTAATAGAAACTAACGTATTTGAAAACTTTCACCTTTTGACAAGAAAGAAGAAGTATACGGTAATGCATGCCTCAGGTAAAAATGCTTATCCATGTATTCGTAAAAAGTTTATTGAAAATTAGGTAAAAGTAAAGGTTAGGTAAAGGATAAAGAGTAATGAATTCTCCTTAATTAGCTAAGACAGCCGTTTTAAGTCCACAATTACTCGTAATAATGGGTAGAAGAAGGCTAGAGTTAGAACTAGTCAGGAGCATTTAAAAACCGAATGTCCAGCCAATGCTGACGCTGAAAATATTGCTGAGTGTATTAAAAAAGGGAGTCTCCAAAAACTTTCGTCTGATTCTGAAGAAACCTGGATAAAAACACAATAAGTGTTTTGGTGTCCTTTCTTCAAGTGCCGGTAGACACGTGTTTGCAGGAGATACTACAAAGTAAGCCGAGCTTAGGTCCATGCAGTACTATGGCCCAATGGCCTGTAAAAATCAAAATGTATATACTTAAAAATAAAAATTTTTTAGATGGGTTCGAATAGAAATGAAAAGACAACAACAAAAAATTTTAGTTAATTTATTTTAAGCTTTTAAATAGTTTCTTGACAAAAAATTTTGACTTGCCCTTTAGAATATGAATACGCAAACTTTAAACTGTTATTGCCAAAGACCCAGTTGTGTAGAAACAAAATAGGTTGTTGATTTGAACTCAGCAAAGCCACATTAATCGAACCTAAAAGTCGGAAGAGTAAATTTAATGTCATATATTGTCATCATATGTGTCTTTTTCTGCAACACTATATCACAGAGAGCTGTTATGGTAATTAGGGCTAGCTTTTTAAATATAAAACCGCGAAGCTTAAGAATTATATTTATTTATGAGTAGAATTTATTTATGAGATGATTTCAAGTAAAAAGAAATTTGTTCTTAATTCCGATTAAAAAACTTCGGGTATTTTTTGTCCAGTATCATATTATTATTAATTTCCATTTCATCATACCCTACTTTTTACCCACAACTACAATTTTATTAAGCCCTGCGAGTCCATAATATTATAACAAATACAATGTACAATATATATTAGTTAAGAATAAATAAACTTCTTTCCTTTATTAACATACCACAAAGTTTTCATCCTCTTTGCAAAAGTTTTCATAATTTTGAAATTTTGCATTTCATTTCCGAATGGTGGCGTCCAAAATTTGAAAATTCTCCAACCACTGATGAAAAAAAAATTCCCTCGAACTTCATAAGGAATATAGCACAAGAAAATTGCAAGTGAAAAATGTTTTAAACCAATGA
>NC_051848.1:39395681-39406250 GCF_002237135.1 Teleopsis dalmanni
TTATTTTGTTTATGTGCTTCATCCACATCTTTTGGTATTACGAAATCCCTTTTCCGTTTTAAGCTTTTATTCGCATTAGTACCAGGTTGCTGCTGCTGCTCTAAACTACATGACGGCATTTCTAATCTTTCAGATACTCCGCCGGTATTCGGTGATATCGGAATATATATAAGACTTGCATTAGCAGTTTGAGATGGATTTGTTATATCGTCTGAAGATATGTCGTTTTTCATAGATATTCTGCTTTTCAAAAGTGGTTCTTCAGTTGATGTTGATTCAGCTTCACAATCAACAGCTAAGCTGGAACAATATTCTTTATTTGAAGTTACCCGTGAGTTACTGGTGATCTCATTATTTTGTTTATGTGCTTCATCCACATCTTTTGGTATTACGAAATCCCTTTTTCGTTTTAAGCTTTTATTCGCACTAGTACCAGGTTGCTGCTGCTGCTCTAAACTACATGATGGCATTTCTAATCTTTCAGATACTCCGCCGGTGTTCGGTGATATCGGAATATATATAAGACTTGCATTAGCAGTTTGAGATGGATTTGTTATATCGTCTGAAGATATGTCGTTTTTCATAGATATTCTGCTTTTCAAAAGTGGTTCTTCAGTTGATGTTGATTCAGCTTCACAATCAACAGCTAAGCTGGAACAATATTCTTTATTTGAAGTTACACGTGAGTTACTGGTGATCTCATTATTTTGTTTATGTGCTTCTTCCACATCTGTTGGTATTATGTAATATCTATTGCAATAAACGACTCTTTCTTTATAAGTTTGATATGGATCATCTTCATTCTTTAAACAAAGTGGTTTTACGTTTAGTTTTGTTGGATTCAAAGCACATGTTACAGCAACGCTAAAAAACGTTGACATTAGTCGCTCTTTAAAGAGTTTTACAGCCCCACTTTGATCTATTTTTTGATTTTGATTTTTCTCATTCGTATTAGCAGTAGAAACGTCTCCTAACAAACAGAGTGCTCTATATCCAATTGTTGATGAGTAATTAGGTGGCAGGCAATCTAAACTTTTATTGGATATTTGCATCTCCTCTGCTACTGTTTCTCGTAACCGTAATGGAATTTTAGTTAGCAGCAAATGGTCTATTAGTGTTGGAGTAGGTACTTTTAAAGTACTGGCTACAATATTTTTAGCTAAAATACTTATAGGCCACATTGTACAACAAGCATTGAACACACTGTAGTCATGACCAAATTTAAAACGCTCTTGCATTTCTAATTCCAATGACTGCAATGTTTCCAATAAATGTTTCTCTTTCTCTTCCTTGGAATATCTTATCGATCCTTCTAATTTCTTCTTAGTTCTAAGTGACTGTGACTGTGACTGATATTTTAATTTATCGGCTTCTCCAGTTTCTACTAATTTAACTTGAGTTTGATAAATATCAGTTCTAATCAAGTTATCACTTTTCAAAACTTTATGCCGTGGCAAGTCTTTAACAGTGGAATTTGGATTTTTTGCATAAAATTTTTCCATTGTTAAATAACGTGTACGACAACTAGTACGTGTATGGTTACCGAGCAATTCTGCACATTGCAACCAACTCGATGTACCATGTTCTTTTATAAACTTTTCTAATTTAACGTCATCTTCGTACGTCCACGTTGTATTTGTATGCCGATGCTTCAGGGTATTTAAGTAGCGATTACGTACTTGTAGAATAGTGCGATTGAGAGGAAACATTTCACGTGGCATAGTCTTAAATCTTTCTCCATACTTTTTAACAAGAGCAATAATTTGGAGATCTTCTTCTGGTGAAAATGGCCCTAAAAATATTTACCCATTATATGTTATATTATTTTAATTATTTTTTTATATACTTATACTTACTATGATTGATATTTGGCTTTAATATAGTAGTGTAACGCGCTATAACATCACCTTTAGGTTTGAACCTAAAATAAGATGTTACTTTTGTCCAATCAGTAACATTATTGGTGGTATTTTTTTTTACTAACTTTATAAGCATTTCATCTTGTTTCAGATTCCATTTTTTTAAACGATTTGGTAATTTGCATTGTTTAAAGGACTGATTGTCAGAACGCCCGCCTTGCCCAGATAAATCTTTAAAAAATATGTTGCCTCCCAGATTCAATGTGGCATCTCCATTGTTTGACTTTTTATTAATGGTTTTTATCAATTTTGCATTGATTTTTAGACGCTGTCGAACCTGCGCCAATAGCGACGCAAACCGATTTCTAAAATTTTCTAATTCTTCTATTAACATTGCATTCAGTCTTAACGCCTCTTCCAGCAAATTTGATTTATTTTCTGACGTACGAAAAGAGAGGCCTGTGAGTAGTTCTTCGTCACTTTCATCACTTTCATTTTCCATGACAGTTTTTACTTAATTTAATTTAAGTAATTTAATACTTTACGAAAAAATTTTCAGCATTAAAAACTAACCACCGCTTCAAAACTTGCTTGTAGCTACGTCAGTACATCTCAAGAAAAGCCAGTCGCACGCACGACTCTATAGACCAGGGTTGCATTTGACATTTGTAGTAGTAAAGTTTAGTAAAGACTAGTATTTAAATTCAAATATGTTATACCAATTTAATAATTGAATTATCTAATAATAATTTTTAATTTAATGTTCTTGTGTAAAAGCCCCTGCGAACTTGATTAATATTTAGGGATTAATTTAGTTCATTACTTCTTGATGCACTTGATTCTATACTTCAAGCTATACTTGATGCTATACTTGATGAAGCTTGCTATACTGTAGATTGAAATGATAAGCATTTTGATAAGTAATTTATTTTGAACATTTAATTTGGTATTTACAACTTGCGTGTTAATTTCTTACTTTTGCTGTTCATTGTTCTTGTAAGTGTAAATTTAAATGTAAAAAGACATCAAAAAAATAAGAAATGCCAGAAGCAAAAAAATTCGTATATATCACCATCTCCATCACCTTTTCAACATCACCAAGATCAAAGCATGATTGAACTTTTAATCCACTAACTGCAACATTGTAATAATATAAGTGAGCTATGAGTGAAATTTGTTTTAGTTTTTACTGGTTTTCCGGTTTCAGTACACGAAACCAATAGGACTTAAATAACAAGATAAAGTGAGTGAGATAAAGATAAATTTCAAGTTATTATTGAAATTATTTTTTGTTATTACTGCCGTTGGGTGTGAACACAGATATAAATTCTAAATCAATTTTTTAGTTGTGAGTTGTACCATGTTTACACTGCTTATCTAGTAAGTTACTTAAGTAACCTTTCAATTTTGCAGTTTTCATTGACATATAGTAAGTTACTTATTGCATGTGAAAGAGCTTTTATGTATCAGAAAGTTCTTTAAAAGTTCTAAAAGAGCTTATGTTTGTTGAAATAAACTTGACATAATATAACGTCACACAAAAAAATTCAATAATAGTTGATATATTAAATTATTTATATATTAAATTATCTATTTAAATTATTTATTTATAAATCTATTACATATTTAATTAATAATATCAAAGATTTTATTGAATACTCACTATTTTGTTCGTTTGTTTACAGATCAGCTGTTGTTTGTTTACGTTTCACATGTGAAACATACGACAAATATTTAATTCTATTTTCAAGTTTATTTTATTTTACCTTATTTTTAAGTAAGTTAAAAGCATAAAATTTGTGTAAAGTTATTTGTATGGTGGATGATATTTATTTAGTAAGTTAAATTTACCAAATAAGCATAAAAGCATAATATTAGTTACACCTACTATGAATAGCACATTCACACTGTCTCATTTAGGTGGATTTGCTCATCATACCCACTAATGAGAATGATTTATCATACAAAAATCTCTTATATAAATGAGATTATTATCAATAAATCAGATTATTTGAAGTGAAAAATGTCGAAAGTAACCCTAAAAAATGAATCTAATACAAGAGAAATTACCAAAATTTAGAGAATGTGTCATATGTTTTATATATAAAATGTAAACAAAAAACAGCTGAGCTGTAAACAAAGGTACTGAGGAGGCAAATATTTAATAAAATCTTTGTTTTTATTTATTGAATACGTAATTGATACATATATGTATATAAATGATTTAATGTATCAATTATAAATATTTTTTTTGTGTTATATATTATTATGTAGTTTATAAAAGTTTTTAAAAGTTCTATCAACTGCATAAAGAAGCTCATTCCAATGTGAACGTTCACTCATTAATATAAATTAGCAACTGTCTAACTGGAACAGTGAAAATGTATTGTAAGCAGTGGAAACACGGTGTTACTTTGACAACAAATATTCTCAACAAATATTCCGATCAACGATAATATATAGTACGATCACCTCTACAACATATCCGTATGGTATAGTTGGTATAGTAAACAATGCATTCAATTGTCTGTATAAAAGTATGAATAGGAAAAACGTTAGAATCATCGTTAGGTTTCAGATTTTCGACAGACAAATTCAAGTTGGCAAACTTACTGAAAAAATATTGGAAATTTCCAATTTATTGAGAAATGCTCGCGCATCTATTATAGTCTGTATGAATGTTCAGTGACAATTCAGTAGCAATTGCAACTATATATACTATACGTCTTTTAATAAATATCTTAAATTTTTTTTATATAATATTGTGATTATGTTTATGTGGTACAAATTGGATAAGATAAAGTGCGGGACATATTTGTTCGTTTAGACTAAATTAGTACAGTTGCAACAAATTTAAGCAGATATTCGGACGTACTGTATGGCGTGTCAATTTTCTAGAAATATCTATTTGAGAACTACAACTACAAAAGTTTGTTGTCGTCATTGGTTAGTTGTTCGGAAGACGAGTAGGTTTCGGTTGATTCAGTGTCCGAAGTGTCCGAAGAAGTTAGTGTAACATTTCTTTCTGTGATGCAAATAAACGTCAATTGTAAGTAAAAGTTATTAATTCGATTCCGAACTGGCTGAAGACGATTTTTTAGGCCATCGGCTAAAAATTTAAAACAATGTAATTCTTTCTAAAACTTTTATGAAAAAGTTGTAATAAAGAATAAATAAAGAATCTTACAAGGCACGTTTTACAAGTTTGCATTGAAATATAGTTATTGAATAAAACAAAATTTAAAATTATGGCACGCGAACCGAACACATTGGAAGTGCAATTTTTGAAGGTTAGGTTAGAAATGAGACTTCTATTTACTCGTAAAATTTTCACAAGAAATGGTTTTTGTGTATTTTGGAAAAAATGGTTAAAGTAGAATAATTTAGATCAATTTTCTAATAGTAACGATTTCACATTATTTATTTATTTATATAAAATTTGTCATTTGAGTCGGATTAAGTCGGAGAGAAAAGATTTCGTTGTTTTGAATAGTTGGCTGTCGATTCTAACGCCTATAGCACATATTGATCAGTGGAACGTTCCTTTGGACATCACGCATATTCCTGGTGTTTGACGTAGAGAGCTCCTCCGATAGACATACCAACAATACGGAAACTTAACTGTGTAAAATATTTTCGATTTGATACTCGATCTTCTGAATATTAACCTGAAGATTCTTATCCCCGAGATTGCTCTACTTTTAATTCAATAATTATCTTTCAAATATTCGACTTTCAATAGGTGTTATTATGAGAATTCGTTCAATAAATGGTGAAGCTGCTACATACGTAAGCAAACTTCTTTATCTTGTTTCAAAATTTGAAACTTTTTTCACTTTTTGAAATTTATTCAGACTCATACGTTAATTAACAAATTAAAAAATTTATAAGACCCCGACATACATGTATTCCTACATATCAGAGCATTACTTAAGTTTACATATTTTTCACTAAACCAAATATCATATATATCATTTCGAACATCATTTCTTATAAGAAATTAATAAAACGTATTATTAATGGTAATTCCATATTTATAGCAACCTTAGACTGGTACGTGTTGAAAATCTATATACTCTTCAGGGTGATGTTATACGGCCAATTGGAAGACTTATTGAATTGCAAAGTTTTTGAAACGGTATATCCGAGCTGTCCAGGATGTGTGAAATAGGTTTATTGCAACACCACGTTGTAAATGGTAAATGGCGTCGTAACCTTTAATAATTAAAACTGTTGACCAAGTAAGGACGTTTGGTTTTATTGGATTGGTAAAAGCGTCTGTGAAACAACATTGGTATTGATAGAGAACAAAAACGTTTAGTACATTTCAATTTCTCAACGTCATCACTTATAAGAAAACACCTTTTTGTATTATGCGGTATTTATTATATATAATGTATTGGATGTATATGTATTTTATAGTATTAGATGTATAATGTGTATGTAGAGTATTTTCTCTGTACCATTTTAATCCAATCCTCACGAAATCAGATTACAGAAAGTAAAAGTATAATTTCTTATTTAAATTCAAACAACAATTAAACAACGATCCATGAAAAAAGTCTGCTATTACTCTCTATATCGAGGTTCGCTTTGATCGTGCTTCAGGAATTATATTTCATATCGTTTTTCATATATTTATCAAATTTTTTGAATTTATTGTCAACTTTGTGAAAACGTTTCCTATTCAATAATCCAATAATCTGTTCTTTTCCCCAGTTTGTGCAGCTCAATCTGAACGGAACGAGTATAGAAGAGTTTGTGTTATTCTTGAAGTATTTCATTGCGATGCGGCTCATGTCGGCGCAGTAATTCGAAAGATAAATGAAATTAATGTCAAGTATGATGTCCAAGTTCACATACACAAGTTTCGCAATAAAATTACTATTTGGGGTTAGAAAGAAAATTACTGATGCCATTGGAGTTATTGGTGATATGCTGTCTTATGAGATGAATAAAAATTCTACACCTTGAAATCTTAACATAACCATTCAAGATTCGTCCGGAAATAAAGACGTTCAGCTTGGAAATCACGAGACTGCAACTTTAAACTATATACAATAGTATTATTGGCAAAAAACGCAATTCAAAATCATCTTTGAGAATGAGAAAGATGGTAACAATCTGAATCCCAATACGAAAAATTTGGGTGTTGGTAGTGCTGAGAATAAAGCATCAATAAGAAAGCTGTAAGAAACATTTGTAGAATATATAAACGAAAACGAGATTATATTATTTTTATTTATATATGAAATATTTTTTTTATAGGAAGAATGTCGTGAAGTAAGGTTGGCTCAATTCCAGAACTGAGAAAAAGTTTTTATCAAGAAGTAGAGAAAATTGCAGTAATGACTGAACTGGAAGCAAATAAATTGCGTTCTTTGAGCAATAAAATCACCGTTTCTCGTTTCATAACTGATAAGGATATAATGTGTCATGAAATACTAAAACCAATATGGAAAAGTGAACATTGTTTTAAAGATTATCCTGAACTGCTGAGTAAAATAGGGAAGCAAAATTTTGACACACCATCCCCTATACAGAAGCAAGCATGGCCCATGTTTCTTAAGAACATTAAGTCTAAACCAAGCGATAAGGTTCTTCTTTTGTTTATTTCATTTTAAAATAATTTGGAGATATTTAGTTCAAAGTGATCCATGATTTATGTACCTACTTTCTATGTAAATTTGTTGAATATTGATCAATTCCAAAACAATTTCAAAATTATAGAAACAAAAGTATAATTTTTTATATTAATTAAAACCAAAGAATATTGTAAATATTTTTATCTTCTACTGATGAAAAGCAAAAAAAAAGATATTACTTTATATGTCTACTTTCGCTCTGATCATGCTGGAAATATCTTTGATGTCGTTTCTTAATAACTTACCATATTGAATTTATTTAAAACGTTATAGAGACGTTCTCCATTCACTATATTAATAATAAGCTGTTCTTTTGTCTAGGTTTTGCATATATTAAGCAAAGCTTGAAAACTGAAAATTGATCAGATCAATCTAAAACTAATGTTTGACACTACTTTCTGATCCGGCTTCGATTAGTACCGTAATAAGATGTGGTGATTGCAAAATAAATCAAATTAGTATAAATTTTGACGTCCAATGACAGTCAAATATATCTTTTTTAACAAATTCACCAAGGAAATTACTAAAAAGGCCTTTGTGATATAATATTACGAATAATATAAATTCCTCACATCTAAATCGCGAACAATTGTAAAAATGTCATACAACATTTCTCCGGAAAAGACGACTTTCAAGTTCGAAATCTAAAATTTTTATATCTCTGAGAATCTGTGACTTCAAACCAAAAACTCCAAAAATCATTATTGAAATGCATTTCGACAGAAAAACCTGTATGACCAGTGCCACCTGCCCAACAAGTATGTGAAGACTAGTACAAAACTATACGATGGACCTACAACCTATAGTAGGTTTAGAAATCTTAGAAGAAGAAAACGGTAAGATTATCCAACAACGTAAATAAGAAAAGAAAATTTGAATATATTTTTTTGTTACAGATTGTTGCGTTTTGTATCGATACTAGCATATTTTTTAGTCCTCACATTAATCTCCAAAGTGGCTCAAAATGAAATAGTCTATCGGATTTGCATCTGGCGAATTCAAAAGCCATTGTGTGGACAAAATGAAGTCTGGAACATGATTTTTAAACCATTCTCGGTTCACACTATCTTTATGTACGATTTATGGTATGATACACAAATATAAACAGCTATCATTCGTGTGAATTTCACGTAGTTGGGAATATCAGTTTGACAGATATACCTGTGTGTAGTTGGTAACTCTTCAATCGTTTAACACTGTGTATGTATTACTATGCTACATATAAATATGGATAATATAAGAATAGAATTCGTAGAAATTCTTAGTATCTGTTACATTCAGTTGTCTTCTTCAATGAACTCTTAAATGCAAAAAAAAATAAAGTTTTTTATTGAAACAAAATTTGTTTCATTAATTTCAGTCTTCAATTCTAATAAATGGTATGTTATGCTAAGAGGACAGTAGTAATGAAAATCTACTAAAAGTTCAAATGAGTTTTAATCTGAATACGATATGATGAAACTTCCGAAACAGGCCATGTAGACGGATAGAAAAACATAATTGATCATAAATATTTGAGGTCAACTTCGTTTAGTCTTTTTAGTTTCGTAAATCAACTTAGATACTTACTTTTCTCTTCGACAGAAATACATAAACCATCAGCTGCAGTATAGTATGTTTAATTTTGTATAAGCAATCGATTTTTTTCTTTGCAGTGTCAGTTGTGAGTCCGTGCCATGCAATAAATTTTGAATTTCCCTTTTAAATTGAATCAAACAAGTGAACAGAACGCATAACGAGAAGAATAAAATCTAGGCTCATAATTTGTCTGGTGAGCATCGTAATTGTGCATTGCATTACCTCCGATTCACATACATATTCGTAGGAGCACACGTAATCCGCACTGAATTTCAATTGCTCGAATGACATGCATTGCCAGTCAATTTCAAAATTGAATCAAACGAAAGTGCTGTCAACTACATTGGCATTCGTATTCGCATCCGCTTCCCTGAGTGCATAGTAACTGGTATCTATTCAATTTAAACTGCTAATTCCATGCAATCCCCAATCTATTACCAAACAAAAGAACGAAGCAGTGACCATTTCTGCCAAATCCTATACGAATACGAATGGCTTAAAGTTACAGAGATGTTTGTCCTTATCTTACTGAGGTTGGATACTTGCTAGACCATCATTTCCTGTTATTGTGTTTTGTGCCTAGCAGATTATCGATGTACCTACCCATAACCACCTATACGAGTTTAGTTGACTCAATTGGTTCAAGTACTCTCGCTCTGTTATGCGCCACTAGCGGTGTCTTTACGCAGCCTAGCAGCATTTTTTGAGTCCATTGCGGATTTGAATTTTTTTTGTTTTCTTTCTTTTTTTTTTTTTTGTGAGTGAAAACATTTTATGGCAACCAAATCTGAAAATTTGACATGTTGAATAGGAATTCAGTTTCTATCCGTTTATTTTTAACATTTAACTAGATAGTTGATTTATGTATATATACATTGTGACCGAAAAGTTTCCGGTCATAAATAAATAAAACGCAAAATTCTTAATCTTCATCAATATTTATTTTATCTCCTTCAAAATATGCTCCATTAGAAGCGATACACAAATGCCAACGTTTCTTTCAATCATCAAAACATTTTTTATAGGCGCTTTCCGGTATGGCTTTGAGTTCCCTCTGCGAATTCTGTTTTACGTCTTCTATGGATTCAAAACGCGTTCCTCTGAGTGGTAATTTGAGTTTGGGAAACAGGAAAAAGTCACACGGTGCAAGATCAGGTGAATACGGTGGCTGTTCGATGGTATTTATTGAATTTTTGGCCTTAAAATCGTTGATAATGTTGGCTCGGTGCGAGGGAGCATTATCGTCATGAAAAATCCATGAATTATCCTTCCACAATTGAGGCCGTTTACGGCGGATAGCTCTCACGACCGATGCCTAGCTCTCGTGCTATCTCTCTAACACTCACATGAGGATTTTGGAACACGATTTCCTTTGCCTTTTCAATGTTTTCGTCGGTGGTAGAGGCCGAAGGTCGTCCAGAACGCGGCATGTCTTCGACGGTCGTACGACCGTCCTGAAAGGCTTTGTACCACTCATAAACTTGAGT
>NC_051848.1:39406350-39415437 GCF_002237135.1 Teleopsis dalmanni
CTTTCATAAAGCTGGATTAGTTTCCGCATATTTTGCTCTTTAAATCCTGCCTTGTATAAGTCTCCTGCACGTTTTTCTGCCTCATCTGCAGATTTCAGTGATTGACTTTCATATCCGTTGCCATCCATATCAACTGCAACAAAAGCCTTGCTCTTTATAGTCGCTGACCCATACGTTACTATTTGTTTGAGAGAAGTTTTAAATTTAATTATTTTGAAACTGTGAACGTATAGAAGTAAATATTTAATACACATAATAACAATAACTAAATTCTTATATAATTATGTACTGCGTAATAATCATATGTCTGTAAAGAAGCGATCAATACAGAAAGGTTATATATCATACATTATTAATAGAACTGATTAAAGCGATACCACTCAAAACTTTTAATTTGAAAATTTTCAAGACAATTACTGCGTGGTCTGGTTAAAATGTTTGGGTTAATTCGTAGGGCGAACGTCATAAAGCGGAATTCCAACAAACTAATTGGGTTGGTAATCGCCGTCTTGGGTAAATCGCGTGGTGCCCCGGGAAGCTATTGATATATTTTCTGTAAAAACGCACCTGATATGGAAAATTGTTGTGATGTCATTTAAGAAAGGAATCGGTTATCGGTTTGCTTCTACCATTTTAAGCAATAAATTGCAGGAGAGGTGTATATGTATTATTTAATAAAGAGGTAGCGATTATTCTCATAACGTAAGATCAAGCTCAAAAGTCTTGTGCGAAAATACTGCATTAGTTTAAACCCAATCTTCTTACTCCAGTGCTGTAGTAATAGTAGTCGAAGAAGATGTACGGTAGGCTTAACCAGATATGGATAATTCCATGTAAGATAAGATCAGAAGCGATAGTACGCAGTTATTGTCTGTAGTCCTCTGTGTGTGTGCCCCTTGGCGAACAGCCTTTACTAGCTAATCAGCCAGCTAGCGAGCCAGCTTTACCAGCTTGAAGGTGGCATTAATTACCGAAGCAACCCAGTTAATAAAAATTCTATCATTCTATGATAAAAGCGTTGAGTTGAACAAAATTGGAACTATCAGCTTGCTGCGTGAAAACTAATAAAATATATATAAAAAACATTATTGGAAATTTTCATATAGATTACACAAACTGTAATTAATATAAACTGATGTTTGCCACATAAAGATTTACAACTTTTCACGATTTTAGTTTATTGATCATAACGAATTGACAATATAATTAAGTAGAGTCAACTATTTTCAGCAACTTGTCCACTTTATTAAGTGTCGATATCGTTCGTTACTTAAGAAAATATGTTATGGTTTAAAATTGTTAACTTTTTCCATTGATAATGTTTATGACAACTACTCACGCCATCTATTGCCAACTTTATACCCCAATATATCTAGAGTTCAACTATACCGACATACAGTGATGGTGAAAGTTGCATGGAATAAACCCTGGTACAATTAAAAATAATAAATTTATTAGTGAGGCGTTGGATAGAAAACAGAAATGCATCTGATATCTACTTATTTTCATATAACATATTAAGCAGGTGCAGCTACACAATCTGTTACGAAATATTACATATATATATCTAAATAAGTGGTATATTTGCTTCTGTAGAATATATTATATGCTATTTTGTAGATAATTGTTTCAGGGAAGAACTTATAAATGATTATATTCTTATAAATATATACACAAAATGTCAAAAAATGTTTTATCATATAAATTCACTTACACTTTGCGGTGTCTATTCTGATTAGCTCTGGCGGTGTGGCGCCGTCTGCCATATTGGAACTTGGCGTGTAGACGTAGTTCTTTCCACAGTGAAATTTCTACAAAACAGAAATTGGTAAATTACTTTAAAATGTTTTTATTATTAAGCATAGAGTTTAATAATTAAAAACATGATCTTTTATTGCATAGCTATTCACAGCTTTAACTCGCAGTACTGAAATAATCAATCACAATTTGAGTCTAATAATGCCGGTTCCAAGAACTTTCAAAATTTGCTGGCATTTAAACAAAATCTATACTAAGCTAATTTATGCAAAAACACTCCGTCTAACTCAATAGAAAAACCCAAAGAAATTCACTTTTAAGTAGTACAGCTATTTAATAATCTAAAATTATATATTTACAAATCACAGTAATAAAGTCCCGCGTCTCACACACTAAACCATGACTTCGTGCTATGACACGACCAACGTAACAGAAAACGAAACTAAACAATTGTCATTTTAAGTTTACAACTTTGTCAGTTTAAGTTTAGTGTTGCCAGACTATGGTGTCTACATATATAAAAAATTATATGAGTTTGAAAATATCATGTGCAATATACAGATTAATACATAAGTAAGGACCAAAGTACAAACAGCAACTATCTAATGGCTCAGTTTCCTCAAAAGCAAGAGAAAATAGTTCTATTCCACCAGGTACTCGTAGTAAAACTCAAGTAAAACACAACTAAAGTAAAAACAGAGAGCGTAACACAAATAAAGTTCCAAATTACGCTCCTTATATAGATTTTCATGGAACAGATTTGTGTAAAGTCTGGTGAGAACATCAGTACCGCGTAAATATATATACAATATATAATATATATACAAAATATAATATATGTACAAAATAACTACACAAAAACTTGAATTAATATCAAAACAGCTGATTCACACATCAATACAAATTTTACTTGAAAAAAAATGAACCAGTAAAGTCTTTGTAGCATTTTTTAACTCACGACAGGGATGTTACGCTCTCTCAGATGCTTTCTTTTACTCGAACGCACTTGTGTATACACAGTGTTACTTAAAGTTACTACTAGTAGCTCATGGAACAGACCTGATTTCACATAATCACGTGTAAAGCAATATATGTTCCAATATAATAAATATTTACAAAAGATATTTATAATATAGATAGTTTTCTTATTAATAAAGTGATAATATATAAATACCACACATATATCTTTATTATACACGACTATTTTTTATTCTTTACTCAGTAACTTTTATTATACATATATATTATACATATATCATATTATATATATATATATATATATATATACATATATATATATATATATATATATTATTAAAGTCCTTGAAACGCGATGAAGCACTATCATATAACATTTTATACATGCGCACAACTAACCCCAGCAACTACATGACTAAAAAAGTTGAGCAGTACAAAAAAAGTTATAGAGGACCATGTTTCCACTTCTTACTTAGTAAGTTAATTACGCAAATTTAAGATTTTGTCGTTTCCATTGGCTTAAGTTACTCATCACAGTTTTCATGTATCAGAAAGTTCTTTAAAAGTTTTAAAAGATCTTATGTTTGTATGCAAAAATTTCACTCAATAATAAATCACACAAAATATTTAACATTCACATAAACATGTTACATCAATATTTAACATTTAACATTAATATATTAAATCATTTATAAACATTTTATATATCAAATTTATATTAAATTTATAAAGACAATGATTCTTTTAAATACTTACTTTCTAAGTGCGTTTGTTCACATTTTTATATGTACATTTTAGTGATTTCTAAAATGGGAACTTTTTTTTTAAGGGTTGTATTCGACATTTTTGGTCTAATTTAGCTCACTATATATTCCAGTAAGTTAAAAACCATGAAAGCTCTTTGCACGGTTAATGATATTTATTTAGTAAGTTAAATTTACTAAATAAGCATAAAAGCATAATATTAGTTACACCTACTAAGTAATAAAACATTCACACTGTCTCATTTAGGTGGGTTTGCTTATCATAGCCACTAATGAAAATGATTTATAACACAAAAATCTCTCATATAAATGAGATCATTATCAATAAATCAGATTATTTGAAGTGAAAAATGTCGAAAGTAACTCTAAAAAATGAACACAAGGGAAATCACCAAAATTTAGAGAATGTGTCATGTGTTTTATATATAAAATGTAAACAAAAAACAGCTGAGCTGTAAACAAAGGTACTGGGGAGGCAAATATTTAATAAAATCTTTGTTTTTATTTATTGAATACGTAATTGATACATAAAATGCATATAAATGATTTAATGTATCAATTATAAACCTTTTTTTTGTGTAATATATTATTATGTAGTTTATAAAAGTTTTTAAAAGTTCTATCAGCTGCATAAAGAAGCTCATTCCAATGTGAACGTTCACTCATTAATATAAATTAGCAACTGTCTAACTGGAACAGTGCAAATGTATTGTAAGCAGTGGAAACACGGTGTTACTTTGACAACAAATATTCCCAATAAATACTCCGATCAACGATAATATATAGTATGATCATCTCTACAACATGTCCATATAGTATAGTTGGTATAGTAAACAATGCATTCAATTATCCGTATAAAAGTATGAATAGGAAAACGTTAGAATCAACGTAAAATTTCAGATATTCGACGTAATAGTGAGCAATTTTATAATGGGTGTTGCAGAAATATAACTGGAAACATAGGCACTTACTTTTTAAAACGTCTAGACAAATTCAGGTGGGCCAACTTACTGAAAAAATATTGGAAGTTTCCAATTTATTGAGAAATGCGTGCGCGTGTATTATAGTCTGTATGGATGTTCAGTGACAATTCAGTAGCAATCGCAACTACATATAGTATACGTTTTTTAATAAATATCTTAAATTTTTTTTATATAATATTGTAATTATGTTTATGTGGTACAAATTGGATAAGACAAAGTACGGCATATATTTGTTCGTTTAGACTAAATTAGTACAGTTGCAACAAATTTAAGCAGATATTCGGACGTACTGTATGGCATGTCAATTTTCTAGAAATATCTATTTGAGAACTACAACTACAAAAGTTTGTTGTCGTCATTGGTTAGTTGTTCGGAAGACGAGTAGGTTTCGGTTGATTCAGTATCCGAAGTGTCCGAAGAAGTTGATGAAAACATTTCTTTCTGTGGTGCAAATAGCGTCAATTGTAAGTAAAAGTAAAAATATTTGAGTGTTGGTAGTGCTGAGAATAAACCATCAATAAGAAAGCTGTAAGAAACATTTGTAGAATATATAAACGAAATATATATATGAAATATTTTTTTTATAGGAAGAATGTCGTGAAGTAAGGTTGGCTCAATTCCAGAACTGAGAAAAAGTTTTCATCAAGAAGTAGAGAAAATTGCAGTAATAACTGAACTGGAAGCAAATAAATTGCGTTCTTTGAGCAATAAAATCACCGTTTCTCGTTTCATAACTGATAAGGATATAATGTGTCATGAAATACTAAAACCAATATGGATAAGTGAACATTGTTTTAAAGATTATCCTGAACTGCTGAGTAAAACAGGGAAGCAAAAGTTTGACACACCAGCGCCTATTAAGAAGCAAGCATGGCCTATATTATTGAAACGCGAATTTCTTCAAACTTAAATTAGAGAAAAAATAAAAGCATTTTTTTTATTTTTTTTTGTTATAGGTTTTTGTGTTTCTTTAAAACCTTAAGCTTAAGCCAAGCGATAAGGTTCTTGTCTTCTGTTCTAAGCGAGCTCACGCTGATGATTTATCTAGTGACTTATTCATAAAAGGTGTGTCTACAGAATGTGTTCATGGTGCACGGGAACAGGTGAGTTATATAAAAACACAAATACGGGTTCAGTAACTCTGAAAATGATTAGGAGAGTAATATCTCTGCAAGAAAT
Source organism: Teleopsis dalmanni (assembly GCF_002237135.1). Lineage (NCBI taxonomy): Eukaryota > Metazoa > Arthropoda > Insecta > Diptera > Diopsidae > Teleopsis > Teleopsis dalmanni. The sequence continues at coordinate 39,412,013 of NC_051848.1, forward strand.
TCTAGAAAATATAAATAAACTTCATTTAGGTCGATCGCAAACAAGCACTTGCTGACTTGGCGTCAGGTGGTTGTTGCTTGGTGGCGACGGACCTGGCTTCAAGACGCTTAAACATAGAAGACATAATGTAAGTGTGTTAGAATTTAAAATTAAGTGTATAAAATGATTCTTTTCTCTCTTAGGCATGTTTTAAACCACGATTTTAAGCAAAACGTTGAGGAATATGTTCACCGTGTTGGAAAAACTCGATGTGCTGAAAGATCCGGTTGTTGTGAAAGATCTAATACGTATTTTGGAAGAAGCTGGCCTTGGAGTTCCAGTTGATCTTCGTTAAATGTTCACAAACTTTGATGAGAAAAAAAAAATTCCCGTGGTATTGATATTTAGAGGGGTGGCCGTTATGAAATGACTTCTTTTTAAATATATAATCAATGCTTTATTGATATCTTGATTACTTTTTATCAAAAAGCGATTAACAAATCGTTACTAATTATACTCAATTATTGAATAACATATAATTACATTTTTTTCTAATTACAAAAAGAATATATATCCATATGCTAAAATGATGATATCCAAAAAATAAAATTATATTAATTTATGAATAAATTATGAATGAATTAAATTAAATGTATAGTGCAATGAATTTAAATAATTTAAATAAAGATCAATCTTGTGAGTTCCTTTTAACAACCTTTGTTTGAATGGAAAAATATAATCACTATTCGAAAATGTATATCATTGACTACAACACTATCATAAATTTTATTTTAGTAATATAATGTGAGTGATAATAATTGGAGATTTTAACACGATATCGAGATATACTAGATAGTGAAATTTGAACCATTTCTTAAGACTAATTTGAATTTAAAAAAATTTCTTTCCCAAGTGTGACTTCAATGTAAAATATAAAAATTGATGTGATATTCAGAAATATTAGAAAAAGAGTGATTGTATGTCATATATTAACTTAAGTTTTCATCGTTCAATTCCTTCTACTTCTAGCATATATTCATATTATATACCACGTGTCTTTGTCGATAGAGGAAAAAAGTTTCCAATTTGAGTTTCCAAAACTCGATCAGCTGTAAGAGTGCGGGGCTGAAAGGTCATAGGATCGAAAAGGGTTCTCTGCCGCACAGTGTGTTAGAATTAAGACTTGCCTGTAAAAATATCATATATTCTTAATTAACAAAGATATTTCTATAAAACTTTCTATTAGTGTTACTTTGCAGTTCATCGCTACTCCAAAATGACATGTAAATTTAGGATGTTAATAAATATTGCAGGGTGTTATATTAGGGTGTTGATATAATATATGTCGTTGTGGTGGAAGTGGTTTCGTGATATTTAGCTATTACTTTTATACAGAAATTGAGATTTCACACTTGAAGCGACTACTAAGAGCTTCTATAACTTTTTTAATAACGATCCGAAAATCGTTATTAGTTTTTTTGAAGTTTTGAAATCTTGAAATCTGCTTGATTACTAGTAAAATTGTAAAAGCAACAACTCAAAATAAAACAAAATAGTTTATGATAAAATTAAATACAAAAATTCAAATCAAAGCGAAACAAAAAAAAATATAATAAATGAAATTAAGAAATTATATCCGAATTATGTGAAACGAAATAAAATAATATTAAATAAAAAAAAATATAATAAAGAAAAATAAAACAAAATTGAATAATTTGAGATATAATTAAAATATATTAAAATAAATTTTCAAATAATATTAAATAAAAAAAAAAAAAAATTTATTGAATAATATTATGTGAAATTATACAGAAAAAATTAAAATAAAATAAAATAAAATGAAGTAGAATAGAATAGAGTAAAAATAATAAAATCTGAGTAAATAAAATTATATCAAATAAAATAAAATATGACAACATTAAATGAAAAATATTTAAATAATATAAAAACAAGTAAATAAAATTATATTTATTGAATAAAATTAAAACTTAAACTTTCTCTCATTTTATTACCTTTTTTATTTTATTATTTTTTCATATTTTAAAAATATGAATGTAATTTTTTTTTAAATAATTTTTTAATAATACGAGTCGTGTGTTTACCAAACACAAAAAAAAAATATTTTCAAACTGTTATACTGGCATTGAACTGATTAAGGTCTGAGATCTGAGACCAAGAGATATTATTAGGTTTATCAATAGATTTAAAATCATCAAATTAGTTGAGGAATACCGAAGAAGATTGCATAGATCGTAATATACCATTGTCTCTTCTTATAACAATAATAATATAAGGAAAAAAGTTATACCTACGAGCTATAAACTAAATAATATAATAAAATAATAAAAAAACCGCTGGACTTGAACATTTCTGTAGAATATTTGTATAATAGTTCGACAGATCAGAACAATTGGTTCTAGATGACGAGGTTTCAAATATATGGATTATTTTCCTTTCTGTTTATCATTTATCATATAATTAACCCTTGCAACCAAAACCATCCTAATAGACTCTATTGTGTAGAAACTTCTTGCACATTTTTGAAGATTTCTCAAAAGCTCATATATGAAGAACTTTTTATAAAGTTCAAAATGAATACTTTTTCGTTACAACAGGCCACAGGGCATAGACCACAGGCCACTAGGAATGGAATTATAAAAATGAATCTGAAAATGGCGAATTGAATGAATTCCAAATCTTTTTTAATCCATGTGTAATTAATTTTTAGGTTCCGTTTGGAAGGTTCCATACCGGTGGAGGAAAGCAATAAATTGTTTAAATGATGTACTTCACTTGCACTAACTAATCTATTTGAAAGTACTGAAAGAACTGCAATTCTTCAGACATACAATATGTGCATTTATGAAGCTCTCTCTAGACCACTTATAAAATGTTCTTAAGAAAGTATAAAGATCCTTTCTTCAAACTAGACATTTTTTGGTGTGACTGAAAATATACTTGTATGATTTGTATGCAAACGGTAATTCTAAAATATAAATCCAGGCGATTGTATAAACATTTGTATATAGTATGTAGTCTTTTAAATGATATAATCAAATAGCTTATAACATATTGAATTTTATTATTTTAACAAATAATTGCTATTTCGTTTCATTGGAGATATTATTTTAATGGAACCGATGTGTATTTTCATCTTATTGTAATATTAATAATTATTAAATTTTACTGAATTATTTAAATTTAAAAAAAAGAAACTTGTTAACTATTTCATCCCTTTTGGTTTATTCATATATTTGTTGTTTTGACTCACTGTCAGTATAAAAAAACAATGTCTAAAGCAACAACTGTGAACAATGCATTTTTATTCATTTATTAAATGATATTATATATATATATTATAATTAATATAAATTATATGATTTAAAATCGCAATTTTTAATGAGGTTCACTATGTGCGTGTTCTTCTTTAACTACATCTTAATATA
>NC_051848.1:39415537-39419154 GCF_002237135.1 Teleopsis dalmanni
AGAAGCTACAACTTTTAACTGATTTTCGCTATCTCTATATAAATCGTATTGGCTTGTTAACGGTTTTTTAGGTTAATATTATAGATGTTTTGCTCCTGCCTTTGTAATTTATATTGAAATATATTTTAATTTAATTGTTACTTTTAATTACATTGTAAATCACATTTAGGATAAGTTAAATATAGTATTGTTTTTAAAAAAAATAAAACATATGATCATAATCTTTTTATAATGTATATATTTTGTTTAAAATTTATAAAATTTAATATCTGAGTTTTGTGTAAATTTTAAGAGAATGAATAAAAACATCAATTTTGTTATTAATTGTCAAATAGAAAAATAAATGTAGTATATATATATAAATATAGAATTTTTAATTTGTTAAAAGTTTTATCGAAATTATTTTTAGTCATTAGTTCAATGTATGACAATCAGTATTTATAATAATAATTTTGAAACCTGTTAAAATAAATATTTACTTTCATTATCCACAATTGTTGTATATTTTAATATAAAGAAACTAATGGCAGGTAAGATAAATAGTGCTGCATTCTGTATGCAGTTTTTAATATTAAATAAAATAAAATATATATACTTTTTTCGAACACAGTTTTTAATAAACAAAGGAAAGGAGAGAATTTAATTTTAGGTATATGTGAATCACCAGTATTTTAAGTAAAAACTTATCGTTGAGACAAAATTTCTTAATGGTTCTAACATTCAAGCTTAAGAAAGATGGGGTTTCCGCAGGAAGAGCTCATCAATGCACTATGGTTTAAGTTCTTTAAAAGTTCATTGAAAATTGAATTTGCTGGAATCATTAAAATTTATCGAAATAAATAAAACATAGAAAATATTAAACATCTAATTAATTTAATCTATCTAAGTCGGTTTTATCATAAAATCTGCACATCATGCAAGTATCATGTAATCTGACAAAAAAAAATAATTAAACGACATACCCAGGAGACATTATGACAAAGAGCCTAATAACAATAGGTATTTATCTCAGGTACCATAATGTAATACATAGTCGGGCATAATAATACATAACGTATTATTAGACACAGAGACATAAAAAAATTTTGGTTAATATATGCTTAAAACTATTCCATTCTGGGAATTGATATTAAAAAAGTCAAAGACTCAAATTTTTAATTCTTTCAAATAATTATTATTATTTTTATTAATATATCAAAATAAATCATAAAAATATCGTGAGTTTCAATGTTTGATTTTAGTTTGATATAGTCATATTTCTTAATGAGGATGATTGAATAGTTAAAATTATTATAATAAAAAAACGATATTTGAAGTCTTTTTTTAAATGTTGATGTTGAGCCTTTACCGAGGGGTTTCTGCAGAGTCCCACCCATCCCACTGATTAATTTGTGTATTCCTCATAAGCTTCGTAATTATTCAATGACTGATCTATGATCTGCAAAAAATAATAAGTTAAGAATTAAATTAAACTTAATAAAACACAATAAGAATATTCGTTGGTGGCAGCTACCAGCTTTACTACTTCCTCAGGATGTGTCTAAGCAGATCGACAATAGGAAAAGCTGGCAATCACTGATATCACTTTAATTATGAAATCACTTGATTAGCATGAAGAGGAAGTGCGGAAATGGACTGGTCATTAGTTCCAAGTTCGCATCGATTGGCGATAATTCAAAACCAAAAAATGTCATTGAACAAAGCATTAATGCTAAAGTAAGTTAAGATCTTTCTAATGAAGAGACCAAACACTTTTTAAATAGGTCATATTTTCAATAGTAATAAGACTTCTTTAAAAAAATATTAAATTTGAATCATTTTTTAGAATTAACTTTTTATATTGCTATTTATAAATATATATATAGAAACTATAAGCAGTATGTGCACTTGAACAGAACTTAAAAATATAGTTATTATGTTATAAATTAAATGATAGCTTAGATGTTATAATATCAATATTGCACTCCAGACTTTTTCAATTATTTTAAAATCATTGCTACATCTTTCAGTTTTCAGATATAAACTTAACTTCAGTAAAAATGGAAAATAACGATACCTTTTAAAGAAACGCTGATTTCCACTACTGGCTGTATCTATATTTTTTATGTGAACACATCATTATTGTGATTCGTAACCCGTGTAAGAGCCACACGAAATCTATATGGTCTATAACATTACAAACTAGGAGTATATATATATGATTTATTTCATTTGATTTATTTAGTTTAGTACTTCATCTTTTTATGGGTTTCTACTATTTTGTAGAAGTAGAAGTAGTAGTAAGAATTGTAACTTCCAAAACTTAAACTGGTTGTAAGTTATGACCAAGAGATACTGCCATCGCGGTTTTTCTTTTATGTCAGATCATGTGCAAACGAATAATTTAAATTTTCTAGAGTCAGAGTGTTAATGGACATTTAAAATAAAAAATTCTTCTACATAGTTAATTTCAATAAATATAGACAATATAATTTTCAGTTCTTTTCAGCTCAAGTCTAAACTTGCGGGGTTTTATAAAATCAGTGACTCTCTTATTTTCAGCTTTATTATTTCTAGATATTAACACAGTATCTCCCCCAATCGTTAGAGTTAGGAAGTATTACGAAATCTTTCCGAAGATAGTTGAACTCCGGCAGTGGACAACAACGGTATTAGGTCTTTTTCAATGGCGAACAAAGTGGGACAGAAATACACGGTTTAGATATGAAGTATTGGTTTGAATCAAGAACAATTGCTATTTAACGTCGGTTTCCGGTTTCAGCAATATTTTGTTATGTTAATAAATGATGGGTATATAATTATGTCATTTCGGTACTGAGCAAAGTGTACCGAAAGTGTGTTTTTAGTGTGTTTTTAAATCAATTTTTATATTTTGGCTTTTCAGTAATGACTGTAATGGATTTTTCATAAACTTAATGGATTGATGCTCAACAAAGTCAAAAGATAAATACAATAGTAGTACATATAAACTCAATATATCTACATAACAAAGGCAAATTACAGAAGATAGAAGGGAATTAGCCGGCAATGGACATATAAAGAACCCAATCCTTGAATTCTTGAAAAACTTGCATTCCAAAAAACTTTTATTTCTTAGAAAACTAACCAAATTTATCTTTTTATTTATAAGAATCAGGGACCGTAACAGTTATCATAAAAAAAATAAAAATCATCTTATAACTGTTATCATATGCATTTTAAAATAAAACTCAAAAAATAATAATTATTATATGCCTTTTATTTTTTTCGCGCAGCAATAACTCTTAAAATTTGCTTCTTATTTTAAAACGCACAAATAACTGGTATACTTGCGTTATATAATATAAAAAGCAAGAGTATCGCGCAAATTCTGCGCGATATTTTTAAAATGAAGATATAAAATGCAATTTTCATACAAGGTAGTTGTTTTTGCAATTCCATAGAAAATGTTTGAAAAGGTTGGTGTAGGTAAAGATTTAGTTCAGTTTTTTGTTTTTGTATTTTACATACAAATTTGTTCTCCTACAAAATACGAATGTAAATACAAAATATAAATGCAAAATCCAAAAACAAAAAACTGAACTAAATCTTTACCTGCACCAACCTTTTCAAACATTTTCTATGGAATTGCAAAAACA
>NC_051848.1:39419254-39448288 GCF_002237135.1 Teleopsis dalmanni
CTCCAACGAAAATGCCATATTCGAGGGTGTATGAAAATACTTCAGAAGTGCGAAAATTGAAAGAAACTTAGTAAGTGACATTTGCAAGAAGCGAAATTCGGCGTACTGCTTCATTTCACCCATGCGACATAAGAAAATCGTATGTGAAGCATGGACCCTTGGTTGCGTTTACAGTCTTGCAATTGCAGTTAGATACATATTTTGCCACTTTAAGGTGGGTGTGTTAGTCTGAAAAGCTACCCACAGCCACTTACATTTTTCTTGGCGTATAGACTGCACTGGCGCGTTTTTTCTGTAAATGACAACCCATGTTAAGCAACATCTTAGGGCAGAACACAAAAACGTATGCCGTATTGGCTTTCCGACTATCCGGTTTTGAGTCTGACAGTTTGTCTACGTAGAACCAACGTTTGTTACTTACGATTGTAGGATATAGCATTTGCGCATGGGGTGTCATCACAGCGCACAAATGAACAATCATCAGCAATTTCACCATTGAAGAGCAATCGAAAGTTTAAAAGAAAAAAAAAATTATAGAAAAAATTTAATTTATCTAAAAACAGAAAAGTTGAAAATAGTACAAAAAATCAAATATCGAAAAGGACTTTATCGGAAAAATAAATTGAAACGATGAAAAAGCATCTGCTGCAGATAGCAAACTGGAATTATTGAAAGAAACGCGTGGAATAGCCCTAAAGTGCAATAAATTCAACTAAATAATAGAAAATTACAAATATAAAATATGAACTAATGGCGCAAAAAGGTAAAATACCAAAAAAAGTTTGAAGAGAAAATAAGAAAGGGCGTTTTACGAACCCATTTGAAACGCTTTTATACTTGCTTCCTTAACTGCGATGAAAGCGTACTTCTATTGCACAATTAAACTGCTAAAGAAGTCCTAGGTTCGCTACAAGTGAAAAAGTTACTAAATTAAGTTGTCAACAAAAAACTCATTTAAGCAATGAAATAAATTTTTAAATTTATTTAACAGTTTTACCATTAAAAGTACAAAAGAATAATTAAGGCATTTTTTTTTTATTGAATTTTATTTATATTTTTTTAACCTTATTGAACCCGAATAGATATTCCATTAAAAACATTATAGTATATATTATAGTACATAGATAAATTTGTTTTAAATATGATTTTAATGGCATTTATGCCGGCAGTGACTTTTTCACTTAATAGAAATTATTGTGTTTAATGAAGACGTCTTGAACAGTAATGAATTGCAACAGCAAAATTTTTTTTATTTTGTAATTAATTGAATTCTTACCTGACCATACAGCTGTTTCTAGTACTGCCGAATACCCATCGTCAGTGGTTTGTTTCATATTACTTCTTATATTTAATTATTTATATATCTTTTTTTTAGATAGCAAGTATTAAGGGTTAAATTCATACCCTGTCAAAGCACGATTTTTATGCCAAAAATTCAATTAATAAAATAAATAAAAATAATAATAATAATAATATATGAAGTAATTCCAAAAAGAGCACTGATGATGGGTTTTTAGCTATATGGTCAGGTAAGAACTCAATTAATTAAAAAATAACAACAATTTTGCTGTTGCAATTCATTACAGTTCAAGAGCTCTTCATCAAAAAGTCCAAATACTCATCATCAGTGGTCTTTTTGGAATTACTTTTTATATTTAATAATTTATATATAATTTTCTTTTTGGAAAGAAAGTATGAAATAAAAATAATAATAAAAATAATAATAATAATAAAGGTGTAGGGTGTATATGACTAGATGTAGAACGACCAAGAGAAACTATCTTCTGTTATGCAAACGACGAGTTTACTTGGTGTGACCAAGTTATTTACTGGTAGGTAAGTATGGCCAGTTATACTATTAAGATGAACCATTAAGTCATCTGTCTCACAGAAAACAGGATTGTTTGGCGAAACTGCCACTAGTAGATGGGTGTAATCAAGTATGCTACCACTAAACAAAACTGTCATAAGTCTGATTGCTTGATGCAACTATCATTGGAGGATGAGTGAAACCAGGTGTACTACCTAGTCTCAGTACTACAGCTGGTACTACTTCGATACGACTTCAAGGTAACTGAACATTAAAATTAACACTTCGTTCAATAATGTGTGTGACTAACTAATTAAAACACATTTTTTTGCCAAAATTCGTTTTTATTCATCAACATAGTCCCTTTTAGGGAGATACAATCATTCCAACGCTTTTGCAATCTTTCGATACCGCCTTTGTAAAACGATTTTTCTTTGCCTTCAAGATAGGCCTTAGTTTCGGCGATTACTTCATCATTTGAGTCAAATCTCTTACCACGGAGCATCTTTTTGTGGTCTGCGAAGAGCCAGTAGTCACTGGGGGCCAGATCTGGAGAATACGGTGTATTTCCTGAGAATGTTCAGTATAAGCAATTTTGTAAGCAAGGAAGTTTTAATAAGGTCTTAACATTGTTTAGTGCAGTAAAGAATCTCTTCGAATATAGATGACTGTTTAAATTAAAGCAAATCGTAAATATCTTGGAATAGCAAGGAGTGAAAATAGTCAAAATAATGAAAGCAAGCTTTTCCAATGAATGATTGGACTTTGAACATTTCTTGTATTATAAAATCAATTAAAATACCGCAAAACCATACAACTTTTTTCAATAAACTGTATAAAAAGTGAGCAGTAAAAAGGATACAGAAATCCCATGTACAACTATTCCAAACAAAATGTTGTAAGTCTTTTGTTTAGAAGACTTCGCCAATGGAACAATTTGCTCAACTTTAACGAAGCGTGATTCGTAAAACTAGTAGAATCCTGCCCGACTTTTTTATATTTCAGATTTTTTTTAACAACTTGATATCTTTTTATTTTCGCTGCTTTGAGAAGTTTAAAGATTCTTGCTAATTTTTGTCTTGCCTGGTTTTTTATTATCAGAAAATTTTACTTTTTAACTGAAGGAAAAAGACTAAAGTTAATAAAAATAGAAAAACTTCTACGAATTTTGCAAAAAGTTGTAATTTCATTTCAGCAATTCGTTTGGACTGTTTGCTTAAGATTTCTTTAATCTGCTCCACCATTGAAAATTCTGATGAGAGTGAAACATACTTTGAACCGCTCAGCACGTACTTGCAACATAAATTTATCACTATGTACGGGTGCAATGCATCGTGGTATGACCACGAGACCATGAGACTATGAGCCATGATAGTGCATGTCGACTATCATACCAAACTGCTGCCAGCCAATGAGACTATAAATGTCTTCTTGATTTTGACGATTTAACCGGACGGACGTGTACTACCGTTGAGCTTCAATTGATGCAATCAGTAAAATGTCTACTTTTTTCTTTGTTCTATTTCATTTTAAATTATATAGATTTTTTATTATGTTTTCTCTCGTTCTCTACTACCAATAACTGTGCATACTTGCCTCGACGTCTTTAATATGTTGTCAAGACGGTTCGACAATATTTTTTTATGCAATCAGCGTTAATACAATAAACTTTGATTGAAAATGATTTTTATTTATGAAAATCTCAAAAGATTTGTTTTTCTTCTACAAATGCTATACGTAATATTTATAATTAATTATTTATATATAAATTACAAGTTACATATTTTTGTATATAGCATGGTGATTCACAGTAAAAATCATTTTTTTTGTTTTTTTTTTTTTTTATTTATTTTATTTTTAATTGTATCTTTCTGATAAGAAATTGACAATTATGTAATCAAATCTTAAAAACTAAACATAATGCAATTAGCAGGTGCAAAAAAGGAGTTTAAACTTTATAATAAAGTGAAATGGATTATTATTATCAAAATTTATATCAACATTTTTAGTAAAATTACGTTAAGGTGGTACGAAGCTTTTTCGCTTAAGTCTAGATATTGTGGTATCAGAAAGCAACTGTTGCGCCATTGGATTACTATGCTGGTGAAGTTTCACTTTATATTTTTGGCCGCATGTTGTAATGACGTCTGCAATAGTTGGGATTCCAAGATCTTTGTGGATATGTACATTTTTGAGATACCAAGGAGCACCGGTTATTTGTCTAAGTAATTTGTTTTGAACTCTCTGTATTTTTTCGATATTAGAAGCACATGCTGCACTCCAGAGTTCTATACCATAGGACCAGATAGGTTTTAAGATTGAATTGTATACCAAGACTTTATTTTCCAGAGTTAGCTTAGAGTTTTTATTAATAAGCCAATGGAGCTGCTGTGATTTTAATTTAATTTGAGATTTTTTGCTTTCAATGTGCTTAGTCCAAGTCAGCCTTCTATCAAGATGGATGCCAAGATATTTTACATCATGTGACTGAGGTATAATGATGTTATTCAACTTAACAGGGGGGCACGTTTCTTTTCGCAGAGTAAACGTGACATGCACACTTTTCGTTTCGTTTACTTTTATGCGCCATTTTGCTAGCCACTTCTCCAATAGACTTAAGTGAGTCGAGAGACTTTGGGACGCCCTTATGTGGTCACTGTTAGAACTAAGAATTGCAGTGTCGTCCGCGAAAGTAGCAAGTGTGTGATTTGAGAGTAGTGGGAGATCAGCTGTATAGATTATGTACAGAAACGGCCCCAATACGCTTCCTTGAGGAACACCGGCCATTATGTCGATTTCTCTTGAAATAAAGGTATTGTATTTCAATCTAAATTTTCTAGAAGATATATATGAATACAATAGCTTATGCATTTTTTCAGGAAGATAACGTTTTATTTTATACATAAGACCTTCGTGCCAAACCTTATCAAAAGCTTGGGCTACGTCCAAGAAAACGGCGGAACAGTATTGTTTGTGTTGAAAGGCAGTATGTATTTCTTTAGCAATTCTGTGAACTTGCTCAATAGTGCCATGTCCTGTTCGAAATCCAAATTGATGGTTTGGGATCACTTTGTTTTGAGTTATTATTGGCATAATATATGACAGGAGCATTTTCTCAAAGATTTTGGATAACTGGGGCAAAAGACTAATTGGTCTATATGATGATGCCAAAGTTAGGTCCTTTCCTGCTTTTGGAATCATTTTTATTTCTGAAACTTTCCATTGCTTCGGGTAGTAGCCAAAAGCGAGGATGCTGTTAAATATCACCGTTAGAAAAGTTATTGCTGAATCAGGCAATTGTTGTATCATTTTACCCGTAATTTTGTCGTATCCAGGTGCCTTTTTGGGATTTGCAAATGTTCGAATAGTCTCCTTGACGTTATCCAAACACAACGTAAGGGGAGTTTCAACAATAGAAGGAAATTCGATGTTAGGTTGGAAATCTGATAATTGTGGGTTTGGCTGAAAGACACCCTTTAGGTGTTCTGCTAAAATACAACCTTTTTCTTCGTCATTGCGAGCCCAAGAACCATCCGGTTTTCTAAGCGGTGGGTCATTTTGTATTGGCGTTTTAAATTTCTTCGTTGCCTTCCACAGAGAATAGTTGTTTTCTTTAAGTGGACCAAGAGACTCGAGATATTCTTGTAAAGAGCGGTTTTTGTCATCAGATAGTGCTTTTTTAAGATCTTTTGAAGCTTTATTTAATCTTTGTTTTGAGGTGGGTGATCGAAGTCTTTGCCATTCACGCCTGGCTTGTCGTTTTCGAGAAATAAGATAATCAATGTGTGATTGAAATACTATATTTGACTGGACTGATCTTTTTGGTTGAGAGGCTTTAATTACAGCATTATTTAATGTCTTGGTAAAGTGATCAACTGCTTTATCAATTTCTTTAGGTGAACTACAATTTGAATTGTAACTTATTTCCTCATTAATTATATTTATATATTTCCTCCAGTTTATTAGAGTTTTTTTATTCTGCTCATTTGAATTAGTATTAAATTTTGTCAGAGTTAAAATAACCGGAGAATGGTCAGAGGACAAGTCATAAGATGATTTAACAGCAATATCTTCACGTTTCATACCATTAATGACTGCGAAATCGATTAAGTCTGGTATTTTTCGATTGTCTGATGGCCAGTATGTTGGGTGGCCTGAGGTCACAACATCAAGGCTGTTGCCAAGTGCTGCATACAGTTGACGACCTCTTGGAGTTATTAGTCTAGAACCCCAAAAGGTGTGTTTAGCATTGAAATCCCCAGCAACTAGAAAGTTAGGACCGAGATCAGTAAAAAATTTCCGGAATTGATCAGAAGTAATAGCAAATTTGGGCGGGCAATAGATTGCTGAGACGACAGTTTTAGTTAGACCAGAAATTACACAAATTGATGTAGCTTGTAGGTATTTAAAACAATGCTTTTGAATTTCATAATGTTGTATTGTGTTTCTAACAAGTACTCCAGAACCGCCACATGCTTTACCATCTGGATGTTTAGTGTCATAAAACTTATATCCAGAAACTCGAAAACAGTTTTTGAAGGTTAAATGTGTTTCAGATATAAGCAGTATATCGATATTGTTACTCACCAGAAATCTAGTTACTTCCAGTACATGTTGGCTTAAGCCGTTTGCATTCCAATGGCATATTGTGATTGCATTCATTTGGGTTTTACCAACTCAGCAATCAAACTTTGGTTTTGTATCATGCTTTGCATCAAGCTATTCATCATATTTTGCATGAAGTCCATGAAGTGTTCAATTTTTTGGGTAAAACTTGCGAGCATTGCTTCAAAGCCTGGAACAACAGTGGAGCTATTGGTAAGAAGTGGAATTTGTTTAATGGCATTTGCGTACGTCATTTGCTGCATTGGTGGAGCCGGTGGTTGCAATGTAGGACCAGTGTTCTGTGGAAGGGGCGGGAAATGAGATGTTGTGAAGTTTGGCAGATTAAGCTGTGGGGTGCGCTGTCTTTGGGCAACGTTTAATTTTAGTCTTAGAGCAGTGAAAACTGGACATCCTCTGTAGTTTGCTGTGTGGCTATCACCGCAGTTTGAGCATTTTCTAACTGCTGGGTTTTCTTTACTTTCAGGACATTTATCTGAGCTATGGATTTTGGCACAAATAACACAAACTTTAGCAAGTTTACAGTATGACTTGGTGTGTCCATATTCCTGGCAGTTGAAGCACTGTACTGGAAAATTACGCTTGTGTGGTTCCTCTATAGTAATTTTTCTGTTTAAAAGAAAGCGAAGCAAATAAATAGGATGGACTTCGCCACTTTTCAACTTGTTTGTGTCTGGATACAGCTCAACTTTGTACATTGGTTGCGGTTTACGGTCTCTATTTAAGATATTAAATATACTTTTTGCTGCGAAGTTTTTTTCTTTAAGTGCATCGTGAATTTCTTTAATATCAACTCCTGCCTCTATGCCTTTTATGACCACTATTAGTCCTTTACTACTTTTTAATTGATACGTATAAAATTGTTTCGATTTTATCTCTAATTCAGCAATTACTTTACGAAACTGATCTTCACTTGAAACTTGTACCTTGGTTTCATTAATCATGCCCTTTTTAATAGGTACAACAAAGAAATTTTTTTTACCTATTAAATTTGAAAGTGAATTAACTAAATCACTAGAGTTTTTTTCTCTTACATAGATAGGCGGTGGTTTAACAATTTTTTCTTTGATCTCTTCTATGTTTTCGCTTTCATCACTCAGTGCTTTGAATCTGTTGTTATAATTATTGTTGTTAACTTTTTGAATTTTGTCACGATTGTTTGCGTTTTTTTGTGGGCTAAGTTTTCGCTTAACTATTTCAGTATATCGTTCAATTCCTGTTTGTACTTTGATTGGTTTATTTGGAAGTCCGACATTTTTCCCGGAGTTAGGCGTTTTACATTGAACACTCCAGGGTTGAGGTGATAGAGATGGTACAGAAGTCAATGAATGTGGACACAATTTCGATTTTTGTTCCTGTTGTTGCTGACTTTGTAAAGTTTGCTTTTGTGTTTTATGTTGCTGCTCTTGCTGTTGTTGTATTTCTTGCTCTTGATTAAGTTGTTGTAGGCCTCCACCTTTCGGTGGAGTACGATCAACCGGCATTATAATCAATCAAAACGTTTAAAAAAAAAAAAATAAAAAATAAAAAATCTGTATATTTAATTAAAAAGTATTTTTTTTTTTATTCTGTCAATATAATTTATACAATTACACTTTGCAGTAATATTTTGTGTAATT
This sequence comes from Teleopsis dalmanni, assembly GCF_002237135.1. NCBI lineage: Eukaryota > Metazoa > Arthropoda > Insecta > Diptera > Diopsidae > Teleopsis > Teleopsis dalmanni. The sequence continues at coordinate 39,427,307 of NC_051848.1, forward strand.
GATTTGAACTTCTTTTTGATTTATATATAAGAATTTATTAATTGTATTTATTTAGCATAAGTTAACAAGTTAACTACTCAATTTACACAATTACACGATATTGTGAGATGCAATTTGTACAGTTTTTTTTTCTATTTCGAACACTTTTCTTGTTTTTTATTTAAAGCTTTAGAGCTTTATCTGCTGTCTCTATCAGCTGTTTTTAAAAGTGTGTGAATTTAATGCAAATAAATATATTCAAAAAACAAAACAAATTTGCAAATAAATTCACTTTTTTGCATATCAACAATATAAATATATTAATAATTTAATTTTTGACGTTAAGTCTGGCACTAATATTTTTATAAATTTTGTAAGGAGTCACTATCTCGATTTATTGCGATAAAAATTTTAAATTATTTTGCACGTTTTGCACTTGAAAAATATCAAAAAATATCATATACGCAGTGATATTATTTTGCGCGCGCACTACATTAAACTTGTGATAATGCAATGAAAAAAAATCATCTTAAGTATAAAATTTTAATTATTAAAAAATATTTTAATATGTCACCAAATACATATTATAAGTGGTCCCTAAAAAGACCTACTGGCTTAGCTGATGAATTACAATAGCATGTTTATCATTTTACTACTACATTCATCGTCAGAAGCCTAAAGAGATAAGGAGAAAACAAAATCCATGCTTTTAATATATGTAATTAAACAGATCTTTGTAACAAGTATTTCCCTTAAAACATTTTGTTTTGGGACCCAAAGCTAGCTCAGTTGTAGAGAAAATAACTTTAGTAATTGGTACTCCAAATTCCACAATATGTATCAAAAGCAATACCCAGTAATATGAATTCGTATGTTGTTCTGCCCTTTCTATAGTGGTATACTTCAAAGAAATGTATTTTTTTTTCTTCTTGAATAAAAATACTTATTAGTTATTAAACTCACAATATTAATGTTAATAATATTTTTACATATTTTACAGGATTTAATAATTTTATCAGACATAAGAATTTTTTTTGAACATAAATATACCTACATACCTAGTAGGTTGGAGTGGCGGTCTTGTATCCCAAAAAGCCCACTTGAGCTTAAATAATGGCCCATTGTGGTACCTTATTGCGTTGATATGTACATAGATTGGGATCAGTATACATTCAAAGACGAAGAAGGTAACGACTCCCCCATTATGTAAAGAAAAACCAACCTGACAGTTCTATAAACTCAGCCCAGTCAGATCGGTTTGAAAAGGAGATCCGAGGATTTTTAATCTTCTTCTGAGAAAATTGAGATAGATACGTCGGATGTTCGATTACTTAGAACCTATTTTACTTTTATTTTGGTAAGTAAAAAACATATTGAACTATTTTATTACTATATTTAAATTACCTGCCTTATAATCATTTTTAGTACTATTAATATTTTATTTTAAATTTTAAATTCAAGTGTAAAAAAAGATATTCAAATGTTCACAAGTCATTAGAGCAAAACAGGCCCCAAAACGCTTTCTTAGGACGCATTTTGTTTTAACTATATGAAAATAATTGCCTTAAAACCCATTTTAAAGTCGTGAAATAAATAGCACCACCGGCTATAATCATTCTTACTATAATTTATCAACTTAGCTAACTTAATTTATACTTAGTTTATTTTGAGATTTAAGTTCCGACTGTGACATCGAACTTAATTCATTTATTTTTCTTGATCAGAAAACTGTTCTCCAGGTATGGTTTTATAGACATAAATAAAGTAAGATTCAGACACAGTTTGTCAGGTTTTGTCGCTATGTTATGTGAAAGAAGTTGATCACTTAATATTCTATCCATCCTTCTCTCGCGAATATATAAACATAATTCATCCTTTCAAAATCCGAACTCGATTTCAGTGATTACATTACTAAATTGAATTGTTGAGTTAACTCTGTTAACTCTGATATTTATTTGTTGAGCATTTTTGAATTCACTTAAATTTCAAAAAAAATAGTATAATATTTACCTGACATTTTTCATTGAAGTTGATTATTGTCTCTCCTCTCGTCAGATCTGTATAAATCGACACCGTAGTCAAATAATAATCAGAAAATATTGATCCGATGAAAAATTTGACTAATGCTTTACAAATTTCCAATTACATACGAGTATTTTGAAACAGAACTACTTTACATATTAGTTTGGTAGTATTGCCAGGGTACACTGACTCACTGTGTAAATTGTATTTTAACTCATTTGGAAAATGTGGCAACAAAATTAATTAAAATATGTAGTAGATGACAATGTCATTTTTATGACATTATTTCAGACAGTTCAATCAAAAATTTTAGTCGTGTTTTAAAAGTTGAACATTAAAGGCAAGAAAGACGGTGAAAGGATCTAATAATTTCAAGAACAAGGTATGTCTACATAATATAATAAAAATCTGTCGTATATATGATGAATATGATATATATTCCTAATATATGGTAAGAACTTTCTAATTTATTGTTAAAATTGAACATTTACTGAATTTTAAAAATCGAAAAAGAAAATATAATAAAAGACCAGTTATTTATTCCAAAACTTCTGAAATCAAATTAAATAAATTGCTAATGCTTTACCTATTAAAATAAAACAGTCTTCATTGATAATTATTGCCGCTTCATCTTATTCTTTAACGAATCCAAGCTGGTCACTAAAATCAGTTCAAATGGGTGGGATTGTTGACTTACGGCCATGTCAAGCAGAGTGCTCGGGCTCGGTAAAATTCGGTCTTTCGGGCTATGCCGAAAATGCGTGTTATGCAGAGCGTCACGTCGGTATTGCCAGTTTTGTATTTTTACTACTTCTTGGTACTTTTTGGTTGTGTCTAAATTTAAAAGGAAATTTAGATATGCTCACTTTCAATTTGTCCCAAAAATAACTAGCAAGAAAAAACTAATAGAGGCTGTAATAATGTTAACTTATTACTATATTATCTTATAATAATTGTTACCAGTATTTACGCCTTTTTTTAAAATCGGAAAATGTAATAATTACATTATAAGCGATTTATAAAAAAAGGTTGTGTTGCTTACTGTCATTTTTTACTGCTAAGATGCGCAAATTTTGAAATTTATTACTAAAAAATATTGTTTTACCTTAGTGCCAGGTCACAAATATTCTGGCTCTCATGCCGGAGTTTGAACAGCCATATTGTTTTCTCTCTCATTCTCAAATTTAAAATTTGCCTTGAAAACAACAACAATTGTACTGATGCCATGCCCGAGACACTCTGCATAACATAGCCCTCAGCGCAGAAATTTTTTCCAAAAAAAAACAACCCTATAAAGCCTGATGCTACCAGCCCAATGAATTTGCCAATCAACTTGGCCAATTCCCAAAAAATGATTAAACCACTATTCAATCATTAACAAATTTCTTGACGGTTAAGCATTATAACCAGTTTAGATAATCGGGAACTATTTCAATCTCTATGAAGGGTTTAATAGCATACTGAAATTGCTTCTAAGCAATTTTATATTACGAAAGTTTCTTTTTCATTAATAAACATATATACCATATATATAATTTATAACAGAAATTTTATTTTACCTAAAAAACCTGGTATCAAGAACGTAACAAAAAACGTAACTTAACAATTAGATTGCGTAGCGCCAGCGATAATATTATGGAAGACGCAGAAAGTCTACGTGCAACGGACAGGTACGTAAGAACAACAATTTGTACTAAACATCAATTTTTAACAACGTCTTTTCAAATATTTACATAAGCTATGGATGTGATGCAGTGCCAACATGTTCACTTGGAGAGCTATCAAAGAAGTGCGAGGGAGATGGTATTAATGAAGGCATTCTCAACGATGATAAATCGGAAACGGTTGCCCCTTGCGCGGTTGCACTTTCAAAAAAGTGCGAGGGAGATGGTATTAATGAAGGCATTCTCAACGGTGATAAATCGGAAACGGTTGCCCCTTGCGCGGTTGCACTTTCAAAAAAGTGCGAGGGAGATGGTATTAATGAAGGCATTCTCAACGGTGATAAATCGCAAACGGTTGCTGTTAAATCCCAAACGGTTGCCCCTGTCCACCATAAGGAAAGTACATTGGTGACCCAAGAGACCAGTTTGAGTACATCAGCAGTTGAGCAGCCCAAAGCAATTCATCAGAGCTGGTATTTGAATAATAAAAATTTTTATTAAGTTTAAATTTTTAGATAAAATGTTCAAATATTTTTAGCTCGTTATTTGATATTGAGCCATTCGAAAGGAAGAGGACCCGACCAATCAATCCATGGCAGAACATCACACCTAGAAAACCGTTGAATTATCAGAAGCGTAGCGAGAGTGATAATATGATGGAAGACGCAGAAAGTGTACGTGCAACGGACAGGTACATAAGATCAACAATTTGTACTAAACATCAATTTTTAACAACGTCTTTTAAAATATTTACATAAGCTATGGATGTGATGCAGTGCCAACATGTTCACTTGGAGAGCTATCAAAGAAGTGCGAGGGAGATGGTATTAATGAGGGCATTCTCAACGGTGATAAATCGGAAACGGTTGCCCCTTGCGCGGTTGCACTTTCAAAAAAGTGCGAGGGAGATGGTATTAATGAAGGCATTCTCAACGGTGATAAATCGCAAACGGTTGCTGTTAAATCCCAAACGGTTGCCCCTGTCCACCATAAGGAAAGTACATTGGTGACCCAAGAGACCAGTTTGAGTACATCAGCAGTTGAGCAGCCCAAAGCAATTCATCAGAGCTGGTATTTGAATAATAAAAATTTTTATTAAGTTTAAATTTTTAGATAAAATGTTCAAACATTTTTAGCTCGTTATTTGATATTGAGCCATTCGAAAGGAAGAGGACCCGACCAATCAATCCATGGCAGAACATCACACCTAGAAAACCGTTGAATTATCAGAAGCGTAGCGAGAGTGATAATATGATGGAAGACGCAGAAAGTGTACGTGCAACGGACAGGTACATAAGATCAACAATTTGTACTAAACATCAATTTTTAACAATGTCTTTTAAAATATTTACATAAGCTATGGATGTGATGCAGTGCCAACATGTTCACTTGGAGAGCTATCAAAGAAGTGCGAGGGAGATGGTATTAATGAGGGCATTCTCAACGGTGATAAATCGGAAACGGTTGCCCCTTGCGCGGTTGCACTTTCAAAAAAGTGCGAGGGAGATGGTATTAATGAAGGCATTCTCAACGATGATAAATCGGAAATGGTTGCCCCTTGCGCGGTTGCACTTTCAAAAAAGTGCGAGGGAGATGGTATTAATGAAGGCATTCTCAACGGTGATAAATCGCACACGGTTGCTGTTAAATCCCAAACGGTTGCCCCTGTCCACCATAAGCAAAGTACATTGGTGACCCAAGAGACCAGTTTGAGTACATCAGCAGTTGAGCAGCCCAAAGCATTTCATCAGAGCTGGTATTTGAATAATAAAAATTTTTATTAAGTTTAAATTTTTAGATAAAATGTTCAAATATTTTTAGCTCGTTATTTGATATTGAGCCATTCGAAAAGAAGAGGACCCGACCAATCAATCCATGGCAGAACATCACACCTAGAAAACCGTTGAATTATCAGAAGCGTAGCGAGAGTGATAATATGATGGAAGACGCAGAAAGTGTACGTGCAACGGACAGGTACATAAGATCAACAATTTGTACTAAACATCAATTTTTAACAATGTCTTTTAAAATATTTACATAAGCTATGGATGTGATGCAGTGCCAACATGTTCACTTGGAGAGCTATCAAAGAAGTGCGAGGGAGATGGTATTAATGAGGGCATTCTCAACGGTGATAAATCGGAAACGGTTGCCCCTTGCGCGGTTGCACTTTCAAAAAAGTGCGAGGGAGATGGTATTAATGAAGGCATTCTCAACGATGATAAATCGGAAATGGTTGCCCCTTGCGCGGTTGCACTTTCAAAAAAGTGCGAGGGAGATGGTATTAATGAAGGCATTCTCAACGGTGATAAATCGCACACGGTTGCTGTTAAATCCCAAACGGTTGCCCCTGTCCACCATAAGCAAAGTACATTGGTGACCCAAGAGACCAGTTTGAGTACATCAGCAGTTGAGCAGCCCAAAGCATTTCATCAGAGCTGGTATTTGAATAATAAAAATTTTTATTAAGTTTAAATTTTTAGATAAAATGTTCAAATATTTTTAGCTCGTTATTTGATATTGAGCCATTCGAAAAGAAGAGGACCCGACCAATCAATCCATGGCAGAACATCACACCTAGAAAACCGTTAAATTATCAGAAGCGTAGCGAGAGTGATAATATGATGGAAGACGCAGAAAGTGTACGTGCAACGGACAGGTACATAAGATCAACAATTTGTACTAAACATCAATTTTTAACAACGTCTTTTAAAATATTTACATAAGCTATGGATGTGATGCAGTGCCAACATGTTCACTTGGAGAGCTATCAAAGAAGTGCGAGGGAGATGGTATTAATGAGGGCATTCTCAACGGTGATAAATCGGAAACGTTGCCCCTTGCGCGGTTGCAACTTTTCAAAGAAGTGCGAGGGAGATGGTATTAATGAAGGCATTCTCAACGATGATAAATCGGAAACGGTTGCCCCTTGCGCGGTTGCACTTTCAAAAAAGTGCGAGGGAGATGGTATTAATGAAGGCATTCTCAACGATGATAAATCGGAAACGGTTGCCCCTTGCGCGGTTGCACTTTCAAAAAAGTGCGAGGGAGATGGTATTAATGAAGGCATTCTCAACGGTGATAAATCGCAAACGGTTGCTGTTAAATCCCAAACGGTTGCCCCTGTCCACCATAAGGAAAGTACATTGGTGACCCAAGAGACCAGTTTGAGTACATCAGCAGTTGAGCAGCCCAAAGCAATTCATCAGAGCTGGTATTTGAATAATAAAAATTTTTATTAAGTTTAAATTTTTAGATAAAATGTTCAAACATTTTTAGCTCGTTATTTGATATTGAGCCATTCGAAAGGAAGAGGACCCGACCAATCAATCCATGGCAGAACATCACACCTAGAAAACCGTTGAATTATCAGAAGCGTAGCGAGAGTGATAATATGATGGAAGACGCAGAAAGTGTACGTGCAACGGACAGGTACATAAGATCAACAATTTGTACTAAACATCAATTTTTAACAACGTCTTTTAAAATATTTACATAAGCTATGGATGTGATGCAGTGCCAACATGTTCACTTGGAGAGCTATCAAAGAAGTGCGAGGGAGATGGTATTAATGAAGGCATTCTCAACGATGATAAATCGGAAACGGTTGCCCCTTGCGCGGTTGCACTTTCAAAAAAGTGCGAGGGAGATGGTATTAATGAAGGCATTCTCAACGATGATAAATCGGAAACGGTTGCCCCTTGCGCGGTTGCACTTTCAAAAAAGTGCGAGGGAGATGGTATTAATGAAGGCATTCTCAACGGTGATAAATCGCACACGGTTGCTGTTAAATCCCAAACGGTTGCCCCTGTCCACCATAAGCAAAGTACATTGGTGACCCAAGAGACCAGTTTGAGTATATCAGCAGTTGAGCAGCCCAAAGCAATTCACCAGACCTGGTATTTGAATAATAAAAATTTTTATTAAGTTTAAATTTTTAGATAAAATGTTCAAATATTTTTAGCTCGTTATTTGATATTGAGCCATTCGAAAAGAAGAGGACCCGACCAATCAATCCATGGCAGAACATCACACCTAGAAAACCGTTGAATTATCAGAAGCGTAGCGAGAGTGATAATATGATGGAAGACACAGAAAGTGTACGTGCAACGGACAGGTACATAAGATCAACAATTTGTACTAAACATCAATTTTTAACAACGTCTTTTAAAATATTTACATAAGCTATGGATGTGATGCAGTGCCAACATGTTCACTTGGAGAGCTATCAAAGAAGTGCGAGGGAGATGGTATTAATGAAGGCATTCTCAACGATGATAAATCGGAAACGGTTGCCCCTTGCGCGGTTGCACTTTCAAAAAAGTGCGAGGGAGATGGTATTAATGAAGGCATTCTCAACGATGATAAATCGGAAACGGTTGCCCCTTGCGCGGTTGCACTTTCAAAAAAGTGCGAGGGAGATGGTATTAATGAAGGCATTCTCAACGGTGATAAATCGGAAACGGTTGCCCCTTGCGCGGTTGCACTTTCAAAAAAGTGCGAGGGAGATGGTATTAATGAAGGCATTCTCAACGGTGATAAATCGCAAACGGTTGCTGTTAAATCCCAAACGGTTGCCCCTGTCCACCATAAGGAAAGTACATTGGTGACCCAAGAGACCAGTTTGAGTACATCAGCAGTTGAGCAGCCCAAAGCAACTCATCAGAGCTGGTATTTGAATAATAAAAATTTTTATTAAGTTTAAATTTTCAGACAAAATGTTCAAATATTTTAAGCTCGTTATTTGATATTGAGCCATTCAAAAAGAAGAAGACCCGACCAATCAATCCATCGCAGAACATCACACCTAAAAAACCGTTGAATTATCAGAAGCGTAGCGAGAGTGATAATATGATGGAAGACGCAGAAAATCTACGTGCAACGGACAGGTACGTAAGAACAACAATTTGTACTAAACATCAATTTTTAACAACGTCTTTTAAAATATTTACATAAGCTATGGATGTGATGCAGTGCCAACATGTTCACTTGGAGAGCTATCAAAGAAGTGCGAGGGAGATGGTATTAATGAGGGCATTCTCAACGGTGATAAATCGCAAACGGTTGCTGTTAAATCCCAAACGATTGCTCCTGTCCACCATAAGGAAAGTACATTGGTGACCCAAGAGACCAGTTTGAGTACATCAGCAGTTGAGCAGCCCAAAGCAATTCATCAGAGCTGGTATTTGAATAATAAAAATTTTTATTAAGTTTAAATTTTCAGACAAAATGTTCAAATATTTTAAGCTTGTTATTTGATATTGAGCCATTCAAAAGGAAGAGGACCCGACCAATCAATCCATCGCATAACATCATACCTAAAAAACCGTTGTATTATCAGAAGCGTAGCGAGAGTGATAATATGATGGAAGACGCAGAAAGTGTACGTGCAACGGACAGGTACATAAGATCAACAATTTGTACTAAACATCAATTTTTAACAACGTCTTTTAAAATATTTACATAAGCTATGGATGTGATGCAGTGCCAACATGTTCACTTGGAGAGCTATCAAAGAAGTGCGAGGGAGATGGTATTAATGAAGGCATTCTCAACGATGATAAATCGGAAACGGTTGCCCCTTGCGCGGTTGCACTTTCAAAAAAGTGCGAGGGAGATGGTATTAATGAAGGCATTCTCAACGATGATAAATCGGAAACGGTTGCCCCTTGCGCGGTTGCACTTTCAAAAAAGTGCGAGGGAGATGGTATTAATGAAGGCATTCTCAACGGTGATAAATCGCAAACGGTTGCTGTTAAATCCCAAACGGTTGCCCCTGTCCACCATAAGCAAAGTACATTGGTGACCCAAGAGACCAGTTTGAGTACATCAGCAGTTGAGCAGCCCAAAGCAACTCATCAGAGCTGGTATTTGAATAATAAAAATTTTTATTAAGTTTAAATTTTTAGATAAAATGTTCAAATATTTTTAGCTCGTTATTTGATATTGAGCCATTCGAAAAGAAGAAGACCCGACCAATCAATCCATGGCAGAATATCACACCTAGAAAACCGTTGAATTATCAGAAGCGTAGCGAGAGTGATAATATGATGGAAGGCGCAGAAAGTGTACGTGCAACGGACAGGTACATAAGATCAACAATTTCTACTAAACATCAATTTTTAACAACGTCTTTTAAAATATTTACATAAGCTATGGATGTGATGCAGTGCCAACATGTTTACTTGGAGTGCTATCAAAGAAGTGCGAGGGAGATGGTAGTAATGAAGGCATTCTCAACGGTGATAAATCGCAAACGGTTGCTGTTAAATCCCAAACGGTTGCCCCTGTCCACCATAAGCAAAGTACATTGGTGACCCAAGAGACCAGTTTGAGTACATCAGCAGTTGAGCAGCCCAAAGCAATTCATCAGAGCTGGTATTTGAATAATAAAAATTTTTATTAAGTTTAAATTTTCAGACAAAATGTTCAAATATTTTAAGCTTGTTATTTGATATTGAGCCATTCAAAAGGAAGAGGACCCGACCAATCAATCCATCGCATAACATCATACCTAAAAAACCGTTGTATTATCAGAAGCGTAGCGAGAGTGATAATATGATGGAAGACGCAGAAAATCTACGTGCAACGGACAGGTACGTTAGAACAACAATTTGTACTAAACATAAATTTTTAACAACGTCTTTTAAAATATTTACATAAGCTATGGATGTGATGCAGTGTCAACATGTTCACTTGGAGTGCTATCAAAGAAGTGCGAGGGAGATGGTATTAATGAAGGCATTCTCAACGATGATAAATCGGAAACGGTTGCCCCTTGCGCGGTTGCACTTTCAAAAAAGTGCGAGGGAGATGGTATTAATGAAGGCATTCTCAACGATGATAAATCGGAAACGGTTGCCCCTTGCGCGGTTGCACTTTCAAAAAAGTGCGAGGGAGATGGTATTAATGAAGGCATTCTCAACGGTGATAAATCGCAAACGGTTGCTGTTAAATCCCAAACGGTTGCCCCTGTCCACCATAAGGAAAGTACATTGGTGACCCAAGAGACCAGTTTGAGTACATCAGCAGTTGAGCAGCCCAAAGCAATTCACCAGACCTGGTATTTGAATAATAAAAATTTTTATTAAGTTTAAATTTTTAGACAAAATGTTCTAGTTTTTTTAGCTCGTTATTTGATATTGAGACATTCGAAAGGAAGAGGACCCGACCAATCAATCCATGGAATAACGTCATACCTAAAAAACCGTTGTATTATCAGAAGCGTAGCGCCAGTGATAATATAATGGAAGACGCAGAAAATCTACGTGCAACGGACAGGTATATAAGAACAACAATTTGAATTAAACATCAATTTTTAACAACGTCTTTTAAAATATTTACATAAGCAATGGACGGAATGCAGTGCCAACATGTTCACTTGGAGTGCTATCAAAGAAGTGCAAGGGAGATGGTATTAATGAAGGCATTCTCAACGGTGATAAATCGCAAACGGTTGCTGTTAGATCCCAAACGGCTGACCCTGCCCACCATAAAGAATGTACATTGGTGACCCCAGAGACCAGTTTGAGTACATCAGCAGTTGAGCAGCCCGAAGCAATTCACCAGACCTGGTATTTGAATAATAAAAATTTTTATTAAGTTTAAATTTTTAGATAAAATGTTCAAATATTTTTACCTTCTTAAATGATAGTGAGCAATTTGAAAGGAAGAGGACCCGACCAATCCATCCATGGCATAAAGGTCATACATATATTAAGAGGGCAGATGTTATTTATCGGAAAGTCGACAATGCAAAAGACCTCTTCATACCTAGAACACCGTTATAATTTCTTAAAGTCACTACCTGGTACGCAATTCATTAAACTTTCAATCTTTCATTAAACTCGTTTGCTTAAAGTATTATAATATATGTAATAATAAGGTGGCTTAATTTTAGATTGTTTAGAATTTATTGGCGACATAGATCTGATTTTTTTTTATTAATAATTGTGTATTGTATATGCAAAGTCATTTAACTTGTTAAGTGAAACATGAATATTTACTTTAATTCATAACGAGAACTTTTTGTGTATAGACACAATCATTTTGTATTAACACTAGTTTTAATAAGAAATTATTTAAACAAAATATAACGACTTAAATGAGAAACAAAACTTTTTTATATTAATTTCGGTTTATTTGATTTGTATTAATTTTTGTAAGCCATCTACTAACTAAGACATATATGTTAGTAATAAAATATATAAATAAATTAAACATTAATATTGTGTATCATAAATTTAAATAATTAAAATATTGTATTTTATTATAAGCAATTAATTTGTAAAAATTTTTTATAAATAAATTTCATTTTTATTAATAAGAACGATATAAATTGCCTTATAGCAAACATCAATTTTTTATTTCTATGTATTACGTAGTTACAACAACTTTCAGTGCCTAGCTGCATCTTGGAGTTATCTTTTTACCTAACAGACACTTGCCTCAAAGTGAATCTGATAGATGTTACGACGCATAAGAAATTCTTCACGCATCCAAAGAATATTATAGAACATTACTTTACATTATATTAGTCGTCATATTACAAAACGACGTACCATTGTGTGTGGCTTCTGCCATTTGACCTAACATTTGACCTGATGTGTATATCTCTTGAATAGAACTTTCCTTATCAAATCCTGTTTCTATGAGTCAAAGATCAATCTTCACACATTAATACTTTTTGAGAGATGTTAACAAAAATTGTTTTAATATTGGTTCATGGGCTGTTTGGTCTACGCACTCAAAATCTAGAATATTCAATTAAGTCCACTGCAACATATTGGAAGTACCAAAAATAATATTATTTCTTCTCTTGGGACACAAGTTGAAAGGAGAAAGTCGAGCTTGCCGGTGCGCGTGTTAAAAAACACTGGAACATCTATCATGTTTAGGTATCTCCAGATCCACACTTATACTTTTAGGTGCACCATTTTTTAATTCACTCAAAAAAAAATATTTAAAATATAAATTGATCAAATGTTTCAGCTATTAATGGATACATTCGCTTCTCAAACGACCAACTCTCTACTCAAAATAATGCAAATTATCGATTCTTACTGACTGTGGTGGATCTCATACTTCTTCCACTTCACCTATCCACCTATTTGAAGAACAGAGTGTTATTTGTGGTAAGAGATATTTCAAATTAAAAGTAATTAAAAAATAAAAACTATTTAAACAAGTTTCGAAAGTGTTAGAAAAATGTTAATATCCTATAAGTAGAGGAGTTAAAAGTATAAATTTCATTGAAAATTCCTATGCAACATTTTTGTAGTAATTTCGACCTAATTTTAACATTTTTTGTGGAGTAATGATTTTCCAAAATTTCGAATAATTGTGAGTGTTACTTTTGGCTGCACAAATGTGCAAAGCATTTCCTAATCCATACAATATTTGCACACGACTATGTGGGCAGGCGGTTTTTATTGCCCAAGGGACTGCGCTCAGAGGACCTACGATGCATCGCATTGCACTGAAAACAACCCAAAACTAAATAAATTGCAGCATCAAGTTTTAAGGAATGCAACGCATTTGTTTTAAATTTCATGAATTCAAATTTTGTCTATTATTTTTGTTGTTGTTCTTCAAAGTCCTGTTAATGCAATATTCCCTAAAACCAAAAATGTAAGCAGTCACAAATTAAAACACACACACATCGCACAAATTTGCAAAAACACTGGTAGTTGAAGTATCCATAACTGTATATGTATGTGTATGACTATCTGTATCTGTTCTGTAACTGTATCTGTATCTGTAACTAAATCTGTATGTGTATGATTATCTGTATCTGTATCTGTAACCTTATTTGTATCTGTATCTGTATTTACATCTATAAGTGTACATGTATAAGTATCTGTATCTGTATCTACATCTGAATGAGTATGAGTATCTATATCTGTATCTGTATCTACATCTGTATGTGTATGAGTATCTGTATCTGTATCTGTAACCTTATTTGTATCTGTACCTGTATTTACATCTGTATGTGTATATGTATGAGTATCTGTATCTGTATCCACATCTGTATGTGTATGAGTATCTATATCTGTATCTGTAACCTTATTTGTATCTGTATCTGTATTTACATCTGTATGAGTATATGTATGAGTATCTGTTCTGTATCTGTATCTGTATCTACATCTGTATGTGTATATGTATGAGTATCTGTATCTGTATCTACATCTGTATGTGTATGAGTAACTGTATCTGTATCTGAATAGTGTGAATGTTTCGGTGGAAATAATTTTAGCAGTCGGTATAGCGAGAGCGTCATTCAAACAGCAAAAATGCAACAAATTTTAATTTATTTGGCATCGCGCATACGAGAAGCTTAAAATGCGAAAAGGACATTTATTTTTACCAATGAAAGCATAAAATTTTGCACATAAATTTCTGTTTCCTACTAAATTTATATTGTTGACTGTGATATTTTTTGCAGTATAGCTGTCTGCTAAAACGATACTACATTCAGCAAATGTGTATTACAGCAAAATTTGCTGCTAAAGGCCAAAACTTTGAAATTATGCTGCCACATGTACTGTTGGTATTTGTGTAAATTATATAGAATGTGACACGATTTAAAAGAATTGTCACATTAACTGAAAATAGTAAATTCTAATTAAACGAATAAAATACTCGTAAAAGCATTGAATGTAATGAATTTGATTAAAACCAAAATGTTTAAATTTAAAACTTTACTAATAGATTACATTAAATTATATATTTAATATATTCGAAAATAAAAACAAATAAGCAAACATGGAATTTTGGAACATGTACCAATTAAAGAAAAATAAATAAGCCTACATTCTACTATCTACTACTCTATATAGTTATTGACTACTTACTGTCAAATTTTATCAGTTAAAAATAAAAAGCTTACCACTATATATTATACATCAATCGAATCAAATTTTATTATTTCAATGGTCCAGCAATTTTATTTACTGTATATATATAACCCGCATCATAACGCTCTGCACAAAAAAACAGCATCGCCGCTAATCCAATGATTGCTTTGGAAGTGATACTTAACTTATCTTCCATTGACTTTTAGTAGACGGTCTTACAGAAATCTGCGCGAAGCTGGCGTTAATAGGTAAACTCACTTTCATGACAACAGTAAAAATTAATTTTTTCAAATGAGTTGTAATATTCCCTAGGCAAAGCTTACTTGTCATAAAACACGATTGAAGCCAGACACCATCCTGCGCTTATATTTATGTTTTTAGTCAGTATGGAGTTACATTTATTTATAACCGGGTACTATGAACAAAAGAACAGTAGAGTCTTGATTTATATGATATATATAACTGATATAACTGTCACCGACGGGACTCTACTATATGTAATAGAGCATTTACAGACACACTATCTTGACAAGTGTATTGATAACATTGTGGTATTAGGTTCACATGAGAGATAAACATGTAATATAACAAGATGGACACGTAGTTATTAATTAAATTCTGATAAAGTTATATCAGTGAAAAAACCAACAGCTTACTTAAAACACAACTATATTAACCTAATCTAAATATTTTATTTAAATGAATCAACTACAGTTGAAGTTGCCATATATATGCCCCGCGTATTACAACGCTCTAGCGGTTCGCTGGGTTGGTGATGTCGTACGAGAATGAGAAAAAGTTATCTGACGTCCGCATCTTCGACGGAAAGATCAGGTGACCAACGATTTGGAAGCACTCGGTACTACCAACTGGCGACAGCAAGCAACTAATCGGGTTGGCTGGCGGAAGCTACTCGATGCGGTCAAGGACGGAATGGTTTCTTAGGGATGGTTTTGCCGTGGTAGTAAATGATCAATTGTTGTACCATTGTGTACTCTTAACAAAAGCTAAAATATTTTTATGATAATGAATATCTCACTGGACTATATACAGAAACATATGGCAATGTGAAAACTATTCTTTTTTTAAAATAATATATTAAATATTTTTAATAATAATGTTTTATTATATTTAATGCATGCTAATTTTGTCTAATATGAATTGTTCTATATTTATTGGTCTCTTAATAATTGAAGTTAAGAAGCGGATTACTAAATTCAATTTATTACAAATTAATTTTTATGTTTTTTATATATTTTGTTCTGTAGTTAAAAGTACTTTTTGCATAATTTGAATAAAAATTGATGCAAAAATAATTGAGAAGAATTTTTTATATTTTTTGCCCTTCACTTCTACTGGAGCCGGCGATGTATTCATACATTTAAAAAGCCATTTGAGTCGCATAACTAAAAATATATAATGCGGATGAAATTATAGTTGTTTTGTTGTTAGTAATTGCTTTAATGACGAAATAAAATGTTAATAATGATGTTGAGCATAATTTCTTGTTCATTTATTTTGGCCTGGAATTGTTTTTGCTTAAATGAGTGACAATAATTGATATCACAGTGCTGCACTTCATCATATTTTGCGCTGAATGGTGCTCATTTAGCATGTATAATCGTACTAACACGTTCCGTACATCCTTTTCTGCCATTACTCTATGCCATCCAATGCGCAGAGATGAAATCGAATAGACGGTAAGCATTTTTTCCGTCTGGCTGTGTTGGCTGCTTATGAATGGAGTTGGAAACGAGTACCAATTCGAGCAGAGCTTAATTGCGCTATTTTTATCTTCACCAACTTGCCAAGCCAAAGAATTAAAAACAAAATCAACAAAAAAAGGAAGATGTAATGGAACATAACAATGGCAATGCCAGCACAGAGGAAAATGTAAATTGGCTCTAACGATTGTCAGCAAAGCGTCCATGTGAAGAAACAGTAAGCGGCACGTTTCATTATTAAGAGATTTGCACCCAATAAAGCGGAGCACGCTTAATGCCTGCATTTGTGCATCTCTCGCACTGGCAGCCCAATTCATATTATGCAGCATAGCAGCTGGCTTCGGTGTCATTAGCAATTAAAGTGCAATTAAATTGATGATTTTAATTGAACATTGCATCAACTATAAGACTCGTTGTCTTCACCGATATTTTGTTCTTTTGTTCGTAGTCATTGCTTCATTTAATAGCTTCAGCAAAATAAAATCGATTATTAATAAAAGACAATTTTAAAGGGGTTTTTATATCCTTGAAATTATGTGTTATGATGAAATGCTTTTAAAAGTTTAAGAAAAAAATGAACTTCAGTTATTTCAGTTATTGAAAAATATATAATAATTGTCATTATAAGATAGTTAAATTAAACTGTAACCAACTTCAGACTTATATTGTAGATTGGTTGTTTGCAATGGCAGGTCAGCAGATATTCTTGCACTGTTCATAATTAAGAATATATGGTACTCGGGCTTGCTATCAATTTCCTCATATCCATGGTTATTGAAGGAATGATACCGCTGTAGAAGGTAGCAGAAATTGAAAAGGAAAAACTTGCAGTTAATAGAACTGGGCTCACGAATTGCAACCAGCTCAATAAAAAAGCAATGATTAACTGGTAACAAATTTGGTACATATCCACGAAAGGAAGATGGACACATAAGCTCATACCGAGAAATAAAGCATGGACAGGTGACATCGACGACTGCAAATTCAAACATAACGAACACGACACATGCCTAGCGTGTCCAGATACAAAAGAAGCCATGGAACTTGTGCTCTTTGATTGAGCTTGACAAGAGCAACCAGATAACACACCTGATGACATTATTCACCTGATGTTGATGCCAACAGAAAACTAGAACTTTATATATATATTTGCAAAAGAAATCTTAGAAAGACAGAGAGCAGCACAGAAAGCTAGATCAAAGGACTGTAAATCGCTGAATCACCACCCCACCGAAGTAATGCTTAAATGTGATTCCGGAGAGATGTATGGTCAGATAATGCATTTGTGGATAATATATTTAAGAAGCATATATACATACTATTAGATAGTGTAGCTGTTTCGCAGTCCAATTTAAATCCAGGATGGAAGAAGAAGTCGACTTAGTTCAACATTTTTCTATTCTATTCTACATTTGTTGAATTTATTCTGTTAGTAAACAATATAAACCCGCAACGATATATAGGCAACTGTTTGCAAATTGACCAAGAATGTGGCAGAAAAAATCCAGTACTATTATTGAGGTTTCAGTGGTCTTTGGAAATATTTTTTAGTTTTATCAGTCTATATTTGTTGAACTATAACTGCTTTAGAACTTTGGATCTGTCAAATTTTTAACAAATGCCACACTAATAAATTTTTCATTTGATAAAAAAATTCAAAAATTCCTTTATTAGTAAAATAACTCTCACTCTATCCTTTTGTCATAATTGACTTTAAAATTATATTTGTTGTGTGTTATCTTTGTTAAATTATTTTGTTTCTCAGATACAGTTACGTAGATCCGATTTGTCTGTAGTTTCGTTTGGAGATATAGAAAATGATTGCTTAAATTCACTTCCTCTTCATCATGGCTTCATTATAACCACTCCTGTACAGTTCGCTTCTCATAATGTGCTAACATTGAAGCATTGAAGCAGCAGCACAATGCTCCGTTAGAACTTCAGTAATCACACGAACTGCAATTTTGTTGAAATTCAAAAAATTGTTCAATCTACTTAAATCTAATCTAGATCATTTAACCCTCGCGACCTCAAAAGATTTTTCAATATACTCTTATCTTAATCTAGGCCATATAATCTTAGCGGCCTTAAATGATTTATCAATCTACTCCAATCTAATCAAGACCATAGAATCCTAGCGATCTCAAAAGATTTTTCAATCTACCCTTATTTGAATGTAGGCCATAAAATACTAGCGACCGCAAACGATTTTTCAATGTACTTCAATTAATACAGGTCATAGAATCCTTGCACCCTCAAAAGATTTTTCAATCTACTCAACACTAATCTACACTATAGAATCCTAGTTACTTTAAAAGATTTTTAAATCTACTTCAACCTAATATAGGTCAAAGAATCCTCGTGACCTTAGAAGATTTTTCAAACTACTTCTACCTAATCTAGATCATATAACCCTCGCGACCTCAAAAGACTTTTCAATCTACTTCTATCTAATCTAGGCCATATCATCCTAGCCTCAGGGGCTACGCGATTAGTTCATGAATTAGTCGTCACCGCAACAGTGCTATTGTCTGCGTTTCTAAATAGTTCACACCGGGGGATATGTATTAAAGTGTGGGTTTCGTTTATTACTTTCTTATACCTTATTATCTTCTGTCTATCTCCTCTCCTAGTTAAATTGGTTCAAGTTGTAGATATTATTTTTATGCAATTTAATTAAGTTCAAGTGCCTTTAAATGAAAATTCGTTCAATAAATTTATTTTTTAATTTTATTTTTCACATCATCAAAATTGCTTATGTCGATATCTGGAGTATTGAAGCTATTTCTATTATTGAACACATTTAAATGGAAATTATGTAGATTGAAAAATTTTGAAATCATCACAGCAAGCACACATATTATCACAGCAAATGCTTTTATAAACCAAAAACCGTAGAACGAAAAATTTATTATCATTTTGCGATTTCTTGTGCAAACTTAAACTTTAGTGAAAGGAAAAACCTGATGAGGTTCTTGGCCAGTGTAGAGTAGAGTAGACTGTGAGTGGAGGCATTGCGCAAGGTGGCTAGTTGGTACATCACAGGCACGGCGTGTTTTTACTTTTATCAAAAATACAATAACTTAGCTTTTTTTTTTATAGAATTATTATTACAATTTCTTTTATTATATATTTTAGTTCTTTTTTTTGCCATATTTATTCTTGGCAAATCCTTTTCTTCACATTTTTAGGTTTTTCCTTATTCCTGGCCATCTTATTTTATTACTTTTTTTCGACTTTGTGCCATTGTATGTAAATCTCTATAATGCGCACAAATGTGTACGAATCGCTGTGCTGATTTGAGCTACTGCAGTGTTATGGAAATTCCGTTTTTAGTATAAAATATGAAGGAAAAAATCCGGCGTATAATTTTGTAATAATTCTGCAGATATTTCTGGAAAGCAGCTCCAAGCGGCTGGTGACGGCGTTGCGACAATGCCGAAACTATGGCAGGAAATACGTTTTTGTGAATTTTAAATTTGAAAATTATTCATGAGAGTATGGAAATTAAAATCTAGTCCGAAGATTTATTTATCAGTCAAATGATACAAGGAGCAATGGCATTACCCATATAAGTATTGCCCTTTTTATAACCTTAGAGTAAAAAGTCATTTGCTTGCTGATGGCACTTTACGCAATTTTTATTCTTACATTTTTTTCCGTACAACCATATATTTTGTTTAAAGAAGATGTTTCAGTTTAGTGAGATATTTCAAGTTGATAGAAAAAACTAATGACAATTATTTAGTTCATGCACTTATTGTAAACCGTTGAGTCCGACATTTCCCAAATCATAACATCAACAAAAAAAATAATTTAACTTCGGAAATTAATATGTAAAAAAAAAAAATATTAAATAACTAAATATTTATATTATTTTTAATCTACAGTATTTCATCTTATATGTCAGTGCTCATTTTTAGCTAGGAGAACATCAAAAAACTTGAGAGCCCCTGTCCGTAACGCTCTAATTAAACTGTCATCCTGCAATATTAGGATGACTTGGACTTAGTCAGTTTTATAGAATTGTTAGATTGTTTCACCTTTTTCCTAATGGAGGAGTCGTTACTTATTTCAACGTTGGTCGCATACTGAGATTTAAGTCTGTGTACGAACTAAAGCTATTCCTGTAGCACCACAACGGGTCATTATTTGAGTTCAAGTGGGCTTTCTTGGTACACATGACCGCTACTACCGCCAAACCTAGACTAAACGAAATTTACCAAAGTTATTAGATATTATTTGTGTCTATCCCATTAGAGATATACATTATCTGTTATTACCTACAGAATCACAAGCTATAAGCGCAATTTAATTTTCTGAATCAAGCGAATACTATTTACTGAACATCTTAAATTGTACTTAAATTTAAAACTTGAAGGACCACCACATACAACTCGAATCATTTTAAATAATAAATTAATAATTTATTTTTAATTATTTATATATAAATTATTTTTCTTCTAATTTACATTACTATAAGTTGTGTTGGATAGTAAAATGAAATAACAGAATTTTCCATTTAAGATGAACTATTTCTACTAAATTCAAAGATATTAGTAAAAAACCCAAACATAAATCAGTTGGAATGGCTGTTATATGGAAGTGATAGTTAGATTCAAGACTCACGGAAATACATCTCTCTATCGCATAAATTTCTGCAATAGGGAGTGAATATTTGGCTTAATATTATAATTTTCAATAAGATTCAGAAAATGTATATTATATATCTTATAT
>NC_051848.1:39448388-39543421 GCF_002237135.1 Teleopsis dalmanni
AAATGTATGAGTTTTACACGGCATCAGAATAGGTCAATAGAATACAATAGAAATAAATAGGTAGGGTACGAGCTCCTAACGGAGCGGAGCAATGCGACCATAGTTGATCTTTTGTGCTGTAGCAGACTCTAACCGAACAGAAGATATTCCGTCATCCGAATGAAAGCGAGAATGTCAGCCGTTGAGCATCTCCTAGTGTCAGAAAGGGAAAATAGTTCTATAGTTGAATAGTTTTAAGTAAATTTATAGGGTCGCTATTATGAACTGACTATCCTTAACTTTTTTGATGCTGAAATCTCTTCTTTTATAGTCTATAATCCTTACTACGTTTGTCTAATATAAAACAACCTGAACCTTTTTTCAAGTATTTACTGATCAATTAATTATGTAAATTATGAGATGCTCTTGGTGAAGCGAAGGGATGGAATTTATTTCATTGGAAATAAATGAGAAATGCGATGAAAATTATAACTTTTCTTTCAAATGTGTAATTAAAAGTTTTGCAAAAAATTAAAATTTATTTTTTTCCAATTTAATTTAATCAATTCAATTTGAATTCAAGTTTATTTTATCTTCCCTGGAAATGCTAATTAAATTTCACTATGGCAATGTTTGCTTTTTTTTCGTTACTATGAACATTCTGGAGAGAAAATCATTCATTTAATTTATAAAAAGTTTTGCTCTAGCCAAGCGTGGAGTAGTGCCTCTGAAATATATGTGCTACTTGGACTTAATTTCCAACTTTCATTGTAGTGACCTTTTAGCCTCATTGTTTTTCACAATTTCCGCTGGCAGCGAACGGGTTTCCATTTCCATATCTTTCCATTTTCTTTTAATTTTGTTTCTCAACTTATTTATGTGAAGAGTAAGAGTAAGAAACTTTTGCAAAACTGTTGGGCATTTTTGTTATTGTTGGCATTATGGTTTTCATTATTATTGTCTGTGTTGTTGTAATTCGATTGTTGTTGTTATTGTTGTTATTGTTGTTAACTTCCTTCATTTCTAAGCTTAATCCTTGCAGTTTTGTTTCGTTTCATTGCAGCGTACATTCTGAAATCGGTTCACTGCTCAACACACTTGAAGTAGTTGTAATTTATAGTTACAAAAGCTTATTCACAGGTGTACTTGAGTAGTTGCTTCCGTTTCCGGAGAATGTGCTGACGTGTGCGGCATTATGATGTCATGCCATTGATGCAAAACCATAGCAGCAATACTACCATTTCGAAAGGTGCTTCTGCAATAACATACACATATACGTTTGAACCTCACCCATCTCAGCTCGTACGATACGTTAACTAAAATTGCTATTTTTAGCAGTGTAACGGGTAATGTTAGACTATATAATGCCGAATGTGCCCCTCTTTCAATTGTGCGCAAAGTAGAGCAGGATTCGCATTGACTTCCTGCCCCAGACATTTGACTTTGCCTTAAGCCAACACTGTTTAATGCTCGATTATTTCGATTTATTCATACATTTATAGGATTGCAAATAATAATTTTTTGAGAGTGTAAAAGTTAGACTGTGAAAATTGTAACATTTTACTTGCTGAAGTGTTGGAAGACTCCTCAACCTCAACTTCAACTTCAACCTCAGACATCAGTATTATCTATTCTTCGTTTATCACATGCCATTAGCGTTCAACGTTTGATTATGAATTTATTGGCATTACATGTTCTCTCCTGCAATCTTTCCAGGTCTCAATATTATTGGTTATGTTGTTGCTGATGCTGTCTACCCAAAACTTGTAAACTCACGCAAAAGTTAAGTGCCACGTTTCGCTTGAATAATTAAGAACGATTAGGATAAAACTTTTCCATTGATTAAGGCGCACGTTGGACGAAATTTTAATAGCTTCAAAATAGATACTTAAAGTTGTTACGTCAAGAGTGTGTGACTTTGCATGCATAGTTCGTTCTGATTGCTAACTTTCCATTCACAGTTATTCAAATGTGGATGAATTTTTTCACGCATATTTAAGCACATATTTCTTTATTAATATCAAAGTAATAATTGCTAAATAAAAATAATCTTCCTTAATCAAGGATTATCAGGTGCCTTATCAAGTATGCTAGACTTAATTAAAAAAATTTGAAAGAAATTATGGGTTTATTTCCGAGAAGTTTTTACAGGAAAATTGAATCGTGGAGTACCATCAGCATGACTTTCTCAGTATTACATTCCTAGTTTAGGTTCTACACACAAGAAAGAATATATAAACCACGCAACAAATAATGCCTCTACAAACAGAATAGTAATGAAATTTAACAATTAAAAATAAAAATATAAATAATTAATTTAATATATTAAACATTGATTTAATATATTAAACATTTTTTTTAAGAGAAACATGTGCATAAATTGGGAGCTCTACACAAAGTTCACAAAAGTTCTAAAATCTCAGTATATACCATATATAACAGCTTATATAACAGCTATATCTTAGTCTGAATGGTTAAAGAATCGTACTTTTTGTTTGCAGACGAGTTTAGTTTCGTGTGAAATTTTTGTTCTCACAACCTTATAAAAACTCGAAATCGAAGTTAACAACTTTTCTTAGAAGTTTTTAAAACTCAAATAAATTACTAGAACACTACGGCATTCGCTACTAAATAGAATTGTCTAAAACAGAAGAGTTCTTGTATGATTATTGGAGTAAGAGATTTTGTCGACGTTTTTAACTGGAAACTTAGGAACGTGAGATATTACAGGGATACAAATTCGTTTATTAAGTTAGGATTTGTTTCAGTACAAAGTAGTTTTTAAGGTCATAGTATTTATTTTGACTTCATTTTTATTCATTCCTTTTAGGTCTACACCTATATTGAAGATCGAATATAACTGTGCTGTAAATCGTCTTCATCTGCGTAAGGGACAGAGTCCTGAAGCTATATGTGAAAACTGACAGGCTGCTCTACACAGCACTATCTAATCTCTGAGCAGCCACTAGCCGTATAAAACGATATGCAGATCTTACATCAGTCATCGAATAATCAGCGAAGCTTGTGAGGAGTACTCTGGAGAAACTCTGGAGAAACTCTGTAGAAACCCCCAGCTAATAAATTGTAAAAGTGACCAATAGCACTAACTTGAAAAAACCTCAAAACCCTCAATCTGCATCAATTAATAATATTAACATATAAAATAAAGCTTTTCTGTAAATCTTTATATATAATTCTTCAATTAGTTATAAGATAATTTTAATAAATAAATATAATACAAGGCCCATATTAAATATCGATTATTAATGCAGTTATCACATACTTACCTACTATTATATTTACTTTTAAACTCAACTTGTTCAATTAATTTAACCAAAACTGTTTTATTTAAATTTTTAACTTATTTATTTATAATTAAAAATTTTGAATCCAAGAAGTCAAAATTACAGAGTTATGAGGTGCACTTTCAGTAATAGGGATTTCATAATTTAAAATATAGCAAAAGTTTTCCATTTTTCTTGTGCTAAGAATAACGATTTGAATAACTTAAATACATTCAAAGTGTCATCAATAGGTCAAGTAGTATTGCAAAAACTAACCTCGTTTTAGGAATCTGAAAATAAATGACAACAATAGAGTATAAAAGTTTAAATTTAATTATATGGAAAAATTAACTTACTAAGCTTTCTTAAATTGCACTGGAAAGTAACCCTGAACTTCAGCTTTAAATTCAGGTACACCACAAGTACAAAATAAGGTTTTAGAAGTATTCTTAAGAAAATGAGTCCAGTTCAGAATAATAGCTATTTTCCTCATAATTTTTAGTCGTATCGTAAACTTAATTCCATATAAAAAATACGGACCGTTGAAAATTATCTATAAATTTAATCTTAAGGAATCGTTAAGTGTTTATTTGTATACCAAGCTTATTTACATCTGAAGAGCATTGACTTACAAAAACAAGCACAGTTCATGTTTCCAATGATGACGCCAGAGTTAATTTATGGATCAGAAAATTGTTTTTGGGATTAGATTTAAATCCGGTGCAAAAAAAATTTGAATAACGAAACTGCAAACGTTTCTGTAACTAAATCGTTATTATGGATTTTCTATATAATCATTTCCATGTCCATATCGCCATAATTTTTTTTTATATTTCGGTACTTTCTTCATTGTAATCACTTACGATTTCATCTGCGTTCTCTGTGGTATGATTGCCTTTACCTATATCTTCGACATCAGTAACAAAGCCATGTGTCAATATATTAAGAACACAACGTAGTTTTGGATCATTAGTTTGATCGGCTTTGCAAAAGTCCTCTATTTCTTTTAATTTATATACAAATAGATTCCTTTCGTTTATTAAGATATCGGCTTGTTTTTTAATCCGCTGAACTGAAGAAACTATTTCTATCAGTTCTTGTACTTCTTCGGTTTGAGTCTGACCGTAACCACTGAACATGTTTTAAATATCAATTGATTTTGTTTAGATAGTTAAGTTCCTTTTGAGACAATTTTAACCCAAAATTGCAATTTTGAGATAGAATAATTAGTTAAAGATTGCGAATAGTGTTCGTATTGGTTCGATTGTATATTCAAAAAATCCTTTTCTTGATTCTTTTATATATTGTAAAAAAAAAAAATATACAATATTAAATAAATATTTCAATTGCTCATGGATATATGACTACAATTAGGAAAATTTCGACTTTTGGTTCTAAGTTAGAAAATAGGTTCCAACATTTTTTAACGAAATGTCTAGAAAAAAATATGATTTTGCACTTAAGCACCCATTGACGCAAGATTTAAGATAAACATACTGAAGAGATTACAAAGTTCCTTTTTATTCCTATGAATGAGGAAAATTTTATAAATATTTTTTAAACTGTTTTTTCTCTGTAAGTTCAGAGAAGAAACTGTCTTTTTAAGTGGAAGGGAAGAGAATTTAGGGTTCGATGTTTTACGAAAAAATATTTATTAAATTATTAAGATAAGTCAAACGTCCACATGTCTAGAAGGAAAACGGATAGTAAATTTTGCACTTAAATGAACCGAGTAAGGCTAAAGCCTTTGGAAAATCAATTATCAAAAGAAGAGAAAAAATGATTTAACTTTTGTTGTTTTGTGAAATTAATTAATTTTTAATAAAATAAATATTTTCGTAAATAGACGAGTTAAGTTATATTAAGCTCAAAAAGTATTCAATCTATTGATTACAACCTTTCGCGGTTTTACCTAAAATATAGTTTTTTCACTTCAGTCTATTAAACGTCATGAAATTTGTCGTTGACCTTGATGAGGAATGTCAAACGTAGACTGCCTCAATATTTTTACAATAAAGCCCTAACTAACATAGATTTTATGAAACGCTGTCTAAAAGAATTAGTTTCAAAGGTACATAATAACACTTAAAAACTGTCAAAGAAATCTATTGCTGCAATAATTGTATTCACGAAAGGAATACAACGTAGCACACTTTTCATTTATTCGTATAAATACCACGAAATGGTATGAATCAAGCCCATGCAGATATATCATCTAAAGTATTTAAGACTTAAAAAAATTGTTATTTAATATCATACACATGACCTAAGTCTCTACCATTTATTATTCGTTAGCTGAAAAAAGTAGAGGTAAATACTTTTTTTAACGATCACCGGGGGAACATAAACTCGTACTCCTGGGAATATATCTACGAAAGCTCCAATACGAATCAAGTCATCTTTTTTTTTCGTACTCTACAGTGGAATTTCTTTAAAGAAGAATTTTTAGAGAAGAATGTTTTTTAGGTTTGGTTCACGAAATCAATATAATCTGCAATTATGTAAGTAGATTACAGTAAAAACTCTCCTAAAAATTGTTTTTGTTTTTCTTTGCAACTTTTATCAATACTGAACTTTTTTTGGATCATCATTTGAAATAACATGAAGATGGGATGACTGGATGTCCCATCTTTAACAAACAAAAGTTCGGTGTCGATTGTTGTCCGCTCCATGAAATAGTCAGTTTAGCCTTCTATAGTTGCTTTAAATCCGGCAATCAGTTCAACGATAATGTATGAAATAAATCGTCAAACTGTTAAAAAACAGCTTGATAATTTATTCTTCGTTTGTGTTTGAAAAGTCAACATTTCTATTGATTGTGATTCATTTTCCTTTATTTCAAAGAAAGTCTGACTTGGAACTTGCATAGCTGCACAAAATACTGCTTATTGATAAACGTTTATGTGGTACTAGTAAGTCAAATAATATTGATATGCAGCCCAAACACTGAAAATGGTCAATTTATTTTCGACTTTTAAAATATTATCACAAAAAAGAGGAGCGTCACAAAAACTCAACGAAAAAAATGCTGTAAAAAACAGTTTTGAAGTTTCTGTCAATTGCATAAAACACAACAGACCCATGAATTTATGCACATTCATACATTCATACAAACAAATGTGGGTCCAGCGACTACGGCGACTACGACGACTACGGTGACTACGGTGAATCCACTGAGCGTATTTAACAATTTATCTCTTGACTGTCAAAATATATCCAAACAAGCAGGCAAATAGTCAGGCAGGGCAGTGCGGGGCAATTGCATGGCCATAAAACGCACTGAATGCACCAAAGAGTCTAGCAGGAATTGACTCTTCATGGGCGTGCAAGCTACACGTAATCCCCCTAACTGAAAGCAAAAGGACCAACAACCTCACACAAACGGAGCCACACTAGCGTAACTCTTATGCTTCAGCTAAAATCTTCCAACTTTTTTTTTGTTTTGTGCTTTTTGCATTTTTACTTCTTTGGTTTTTGTTGGTTTCTTTTTTTTTGTTTTTTTGTTTTTTTGTTTTTGTTTTTTTCAATATTCTTTGTGTGTAAATAAGAATTGTGGCACAAAAACGGAAATGGGGAAATCATAAATTCACACAGATACGGATAAAAGAAATTCAATACCATACCAACACATATATTACCACCAATTCGCACACACCGATCTATGTGCGCACACATTCAAACTTGCTTATCAAACAAATGCACAAACAAACACAGAAACAAATCAACAAACAAACAATCAAGAACGAACACATTTACAAGTAAAAGCCTTTTTCGTACGTAAATGGCGTTGGCTTTGCATTATTGCTGCCATTGCTGCTATTGACGCTAGTTTCGCTGCTGCCGAAGGCGTTGGCGTATTTTATTTTCACAGTGAAATGGTGGAACAACAACAAACAACGAGTACTGTGTGGAGTAAGCATGACCAACACAAAAAAAACGTTAGATTTTAATGTGAATTGCGATTTGAAGTTGACTGTTATGCATTGTAGTTGTTGTTGTTGTTGTTGTTGTTTATTCGTGTATACTTGTAGTTGTTGTTGCTGTTAGAGTTCAATTTATTTTTGTTTTTTGGGAGAATTTATTTGGCACAGCATAGATAAAAAAAAATCTTGAAAATTTTTTTTCTGACGCTTTTAAGCTAGTTTTGTGCATTAAGCCGGGATTTGTGGTGTGGCACAAATAGATTTCCACACTGAAGTGCGGCGAATAAATAATATTCACTCGTTGTTGACGCTGTGAATGCTGGGTGCGGCAGGATGTGGCATAGTGTGCGGTCGTAATGCGTTTATAAAATGTGAATTTCAAATAATTCAGGTCAAAAGTGTAAGAAATTACATGAGTTCAAAAAAAAAAATATCCAAAAAATATAAAAAAAATATCAAAAGAAAAATATCAAAAAAAATTCATGATATATATTGCCAATACAGCACTATAGCTAACATATTTGAAATACTGAACTTCTGACGTCATCAAAACTTATATTTAAAGTAAACACAAAATTTAGACAACTAGACCTCAAAATACAATACTAAGATAATGAGCTAGATTCTACTCACATTACTGTCAGTCTCTGACGGATACTGACAAGTGATCACCGTTTGCGGTAGCCAAACAAAAATTGGACGAATCTTACTTCAGCATTTAAATCAAAGAGGATATGGCTAACTTCTTTTACTCAATTTTATTATTTTGAAACAATAATCTAATAATATATCTTCTAACCTTATAGAGGTACAAGGCAGGCGTATGCAAAATAGCGTCAATTTAAATAAAATAACAAACTATGAAATTACATGAAACTAGCCAGTCCTTTCTTTACCAAAACTGAGCAGATCTTAACCCTTAACTTTTAAAGAAGAGACACCAGAATATCTGTATTGCTACTATCGAGGTAGACTTGAACATATGGACATTCCATTTTTCAGCTCACTTAACAGTAAGCTTCAGTTATAAGCCATATGTATACAAAATAAAATAAGTTACCATAAAACACTGAACTACAAGTGGATACGGAATTAGTGTAAGTCAACTTTACCAAAATCGAGTAGCTCCAGTAATTGTAGGTCATATAATGTTTAGCTCACTTCGCAGCAACCCGAATAAAAAAATTAGCCAAATGTTTGTATTCGTTAATAAAAGTGGCTGTGTGTAAAGTAACCTCTCGCTTAAATTATGAGAAATGTGAACTGAAAGCAAGTTTTTGGAAGCTTTCCAACTGCATTTTCTATAAATATATAACAAATATACAATGTATAATTATATAGTTATGTGTTCGATGTGTAATATGTTATGTATTATATTTGTATATTATTTATTTGGTTTAATTATTGTTCCATATAAAAGAAAACCCACAAAAATACACCAAACAGGTACCGCAATTATAATGCAAGTGGAGAATAAATATATCTTTCCAAAAAAAAAACAAAAATCTGTCTATAGAATAACTCTTTAAAGTTAAAAAATTTGCTAACACCTGAAATGAGTCTTTATAATAATATATTAGTGTGTAATATGTATAACATATTCCCGAATTGATCTGTAACATTATGGTTTGTAATACAGATTGACTTTAATAATATCCAGAAGTATAATATATGGTTATAATACACATGGTTATAATAATACTAATTATAATATGGTTTGTAATATAGGCTGACTTTAATAATATCCGCAAAGTTTAACAACTTATGAATCTATGTGATCTAACTTACTCTGATTACATGTGTAATTTATACTGTGAACTTACACTTATGTTTAAGAGTATATATTCTCTTAAATATATTGTAATATATACTTATAAATATATTATTATATTTACTTATTCTACCTCTTAGATATATATACTCTTATACTATATATACTTACTCTAACTCTTAGATACATACACTCTTATACTACATACTCTCAGATATTTATACAAGTTACATATTTATATAATGTTAAAATGGTATATAATATTAAAAGTAAATATTTTATATATAATATTTCAAATATAAAAAAAACGTTTAAGAAGTTAATTAAATATTAATGATAGCAAAAACAAAGAATTTGTTCAATGTTTATCGATTTCACAATAATACATTTTCGCATCCATTTATCATTACTGTTGATAAAAAAAAAATATGTATATAAGTTAACATCACCTAGAGTTCCGGAGCGTTCGGAACTACCTCCTGAAACAATTCGTGAGCTATGACGACCAAGTGTCGTGCACAAGGATGTCATACGAGCAGATGCCATGTGCTGTTGTTGTTGTTCGGACCATATGATATTTGCGAAAAGTGTCTTTACGTTTTAGATACCTTTTCCGAAGTACCAATTATATAACAAACCCATTTATATACCTGATATAAAAATCAATCAGTTTCTTACAGTCGAATTTAGTTTGCTATATCTCGACATAAAAATTGCAATCCTTTATAGCGACACCGACATAACGACTTATTGGTTATTCCAATTGTATTTTAAGCAAATTTTGGTTCTGGCTAGTGGTTATAATAACCAAAAAAAATTTTTTTTTATCATTCATCTCTTTGGAATATATTTAGAAAAATTGTTTCTTAGAAAAAATCCTTTTTGGCGAAGAGTAAAAAAACGCAAGGTGCGACCACATAACAAGAATAACAGATTATTTCTGCCTTTAGGGAAACAATATGCAAAGAAGAATATGTAAAATATGACTACAGATATACTCTTCTAAATAACTGAACTATAATATATTCATGTATTAATACAAATGACACAAAATGTACATACTTCGATAAACAGTACTATAATTTTATTTCTTTTAATTTATATCACTACATGTAACGAGTATCGTTTATAACGACCGGATGGAGCCGGAACTCAATGGTCGTATTAATCGGTACAAATGTCTCAGCTGTTATATTGTGGGACTTAGTGGCAATAGAAATAACTTCAATTTATCTGCACTAAATTATAATTTCTGAGCACATACCTCTGCAATTAGTCCTGATATTCTGAAAACATGAATTTTAGCTCCTTCGAATATGCGTCTATTGTATACCAGAGTATTCTGAAGTTATTGTTGCATGCTAGTTCCAAGGCACCTCATTTTAATTTAAAATTTTGCAGCCAGGAGTTCAAAACTTTTTTTTACTAAAAAATTTGATAAATTTTATTTTGACAAATTTTTGATAAAATATAGAATTCAATTTTAAAATTGACATTTTTTTAATGACATATAAGACTACTTAAAAAATGAGTTATTGAATAAATAAAATTTAATTGAAAAATTAATTTTTTGTCAATAAAATTATGAAAACTGTTGAGTCCGACCATTATTTAATCACTGTTCCGATTGCCCAAGAGTTAGGGATTGCACAAAAATCAATAAGGCTGCTCACGAAAAGAAGCTTCATGTGTGTGTGTCACTTAAGTTAGCTTCATGAACTGAATTTGCATCTGCGAATCGCTGTTGAATAGCAACAAAATCGATTTACTTCTAAAGCGGTTTGTGACTGGTGATGAAAGGTGAATTGCTACAACAACGACAATTCCCATTATCGGTCGTGGTCGAATCGCCAAATGGTGAACCAAAAGGTGGCTAACCCAAGATTGACCTCCAGGAAGGTTTTACTGTGTGATTGGTGGGATTGACAGCGAGTTATCTTGTACGAACTGTTTCCCAACCGCAAAACTATACTGTGACCAATTAGACCGTCTGAGAAAGACAATTGCCCAGAAACTGCCAGCCTTGGGCAATAGGAGAGGAATTGTGTTCCATCAGCATAACGTAAGACCAAACACATCGATAATGGCTGGCTAAAAGCTGCAGGAATTTAGATGGGAATTTCTTATGCATCTATCTTATAGTCCAGACCTGGCACCTAATTTTTGCCAATAGGGATGATGACATCTACGAGAGAAGCATAATAAAGTTATCATCAAAATCACAACAAATTATCGAACACGACGATGCAAAATTGACTTAAGTGTGATCATTCTAACTATGGTAAATAAGCCCTCAATTTCATATAAAAATAATGGATTTTCTTTACTACACCTACTATATATAATGCTGATGATAATTTATTCAACTACGAAATAAGTTAATACACTGTAAGACTAAGGCTTTTCCCAATGCCCTGGAAATTGATACTAAGTCAAGAGAAACTTGATGGAAACGATTGTTTCCGTTTTAAAACTCTAATATCTGACCTACAAATCTGGAAGGCAATAAAAAAATGAATTCTAGTTTCGGACCTGAATGGTTATTTGAAACCATTGCATTTAAAACATTACAATGTGACACTACACAGAAACGTTGTTAACACCTTACTGGAGCTCATCACTTTATCCACAAAATGGAAAAAGGCAGCTGTAATTCTGTTTCCAAAGCTAACTAGAAATAGCCACAAAATATGTTATAGATCAGAAATCTGTTAAAACACACACACATTTGGCTAATATATCTAACAAATCCGTTTAATACCATCCAACAACAAGGATGAGCTGTTTACGCAACTATAACTTTTAAGAGTGTTTCAATTGATTAACTCAGTTTAAGTAAAAGACAATCGACAGATATAAACCAGACAGATATAAACCAGACAGATATATATAAATATAACCGGACACGAATGAATTAATTTGCACATATTAGTACATATTATTAGTTTGATAATAAATACTGACATCTATCAATGGAAAAAAATAAGTTGTGCCAAGACCTTAAAGTATTTCGGATTAACGAAATATTCTGTAGAAATCAAACATGACAGTACGATACGCCTTACATATCCTTACTAATTAGAAATTATTTTAATTTTGAACAAATTGCAGGTAGGATACTCAATAATTATATATATAAAAAGCATTCAACCAATCAATATAGCCGGATATAATATAATCTTGAAATTATATTCAGCTGTATTAAATGTCTAAGATAATATTTCACATTAAATCAATCAGACTATTTAATAGTCTATTGTCTTTATATACAATTTAATGGGAATTAAAATATCAATAGTTCGCACGGCATAACACATGACCAACATAGTGCTATAAAATAGCACAATCAAAATAAAGTACATTCCGAATACTGCTTTCAGAAACTAAGAAAAACATTCTGTACTAAAGAACCCAAAGCAGAGAAAATAAACCACTACGAAAAGCAAAAACGATCCAATGATTGAAAACGAATTGTTCCTAGAGAATTCAGCACAAATTCATAGATTTAACATAGAATATTATCTGGGAGTTCTGAAACGATGATGAGATAGTTGTTTTTTATTATACCAAATTGTACCATAGTATAAAACTATATTGAAATATAACATTCTCAAACAAGAAATGCTGTAATATTATCAGTCAAAAGTAGACTTTTCTTTCCTGATTCGGTTAAATATTTCTCAAACTAATACTGGCGATGAACATAGATAATCTCAAAGTCATCCAATTTCAACCGTACGATTAAAAAAAAGAATGAGGCACTTCAACTTTAACTACCAACATATGATTAATATTTCTTTCTGAGTTAAATAAAATAATTTCGTCTTGGCAATATATGGTTTCAAAAACACGGTATAAAATGGAATAGGTATATCTCATGACACCCAATTCACTTAGGGAAAAGTTCAAGACATAAAGCTCATATTTAAATACCCTTATAATCAACAATAAAAAAAATGTCATATATTTTTACTATGTAGTTAATATTCTATTACCTTAATCTAAAAATTCTTGATTTTTCTTTATAAGTTAATGATCGACAGTTTATTGGAAAATTCTTTAAACAGTTTTCAAGAGACCTGTGATTCAAAATAGACATGCATAAGCATGGCACCCATTCAGATAGTAAACGCATAGCACTAAGGCACAATCTCTTATTCAATATATAAGCATTCAGCTACTATCTTTCCACAAACATACTCATTAATAATATCTTTATATTGATTTTTTGGAGCACAAGTTTTACCTATTTCATATGTATTATATTAAAATGGTTCTGAAGAAGGCAAGACCCACTTTCAACATACCCTTAAACCTGCTTAAATATATTTAATGTAGCAAAAAATGCTATTACAAAGCATATTATTTATGATTATTAAGAATTTTACTTATTTTATAAACAATTTAAAAATGATTCTTATTACTACAATAAATTTTCTTGGCAAAAATTTCGCATGTGGATTTGAATATGTGGACCTTTCCGACTTTATTATTCAATAATATAAACTTAACTATTAACACTTTTTCAATTCACTCACGTTAAGTTAAAAAGAACTGAAGCATCTACCTTTTCTTGCCTGATAGCTTACCACCCAGGTACAGAACCTGCTTCTTTAATTTTAATCCCATTAGCGTCATTATTACTGATATGATCCAAAATTAGGTTTTTCTATTTTCGCTTCATATTGGTTTCTGTAACCCCAATCATACACATTCTTTCAATATCCCCAAACGTTCCCTTTCACCATCTCTTTCCGCTTTAGCTTGGACAAATTTAGATTCGTAAATGCTAAATTAATTGACTTCGACTTTTACCAAAAGTTACTGAAGACTCCAAATACTTCAGAAATTATTTATTCCGAAGATATAGCAATCATGGATTAAAGTCTCACACTCTCGCATTTCACATTTTTTATCAAATTTTTCTATATCTTAAATTTTTTTCGTGAATTTATTTTTTTTTAAATTACATTTTAACAACAAAATTATTATAAAGAGGTTTTTTCGAACAGTAGTGAACTACAACAACAAAAATTTTATTTTTCATATTATTTTAATTAATTGAATTAATTTTCTTAATTAAATTAACAAAATTATTATTTATTTTAATCTATCTGATATGGTATCTAACATTTTTCACTACCATCTCAATCACTAATCAGCGGGTTGCATTTTCTCCAATTGAGAGAAAATTCTCCCAATACTTTTGGGGCCTTCAAAGCAATAAGTCATACCAGAACCTTTTTTATACTTCACTGTTGCGGATGCCAAAATCTCTACAGAAAGGAAACTTGAATATCTGAATAGACTCCTTCATGTACACAAAACTAATTCTATACTCAATGGATTGTATCCACCATAAAACAGATATTGATTTAATAAACCTCAATTATCGGCATTCCCGTATGATTCAACAAGCTCTTATTAAATATTTATTTGATAAATATGTAGATCCTTAAACATTCTTCAAATGTATAAGTTACTTAACAAGACACTGGCTTGTGTAATAGATGTTAATAAAAATAAAATATTTTATCAAAAAAGTTTTAAAAAGTAATTAATTGCGCTAATTATATTAAATTATGTTAAATTAATTAAACTTATTTTGCTGATAATACTCATCGGTATTTCTTATCAGAGGTCTTTGACAATGTTCATTACTTTTATAAGTCCGTATATAATTTTTTATAGAGCAAGTATCATCTACTAGCGCGGATGTTGACCAAAAGAGCCAGAACTGTGCAAAGTTTTTGTTGTTCAAATTTATGATTTGTTGACAATCCTTCAGATTTCTCAAAAGTTGCAATTAATTGATTAAATTATTAGGTGTAAGACAGGCTTCAAGTTCCAACCTTGACACTCGTAATCCTACAATTGTATGTAGACCTATAAAACCAATAAATTCTATTAAAAATCTGTAATGGTGATTATTTGTCAATACTCAAAACTGTTTTATCGTCAGCCCCTCAACATAAAATTGATGCTAGTATTAATTATGGGTTAAACTTTTTAAATACAAGATTTAATCTATTTGTCATAATAGAGTTTTAAAAAACAAAACTTGCAGAATATATTTTAACTTCAGTTTACCTTTATTCATCTAAATTTTAACCGTTCAAATTGCTGTTAGATCAACTGACCGAATTTAATTGGTTCATCAATACTTTCATAGCTTTTAGAGAACTTTTAGGGATCATCATTTCTAATTAAAAAAGATTACACTTTCAAAAGAGTGTATTTGAGTGTAGTTCCACATGGATACCCAATTATAGATAATGTATAAAATACTGTTTCTAAAACACAGTCATAATACAATCATTATATTAATATTCAGTTGGATGGAAATAACCC
Source organism: Teleopsis dalmanni (assembly GCF_002237135.1). Classification (NCBI taxonomy): domain Eukaryota; kingdom Metazoa; phylum Arthropoda; class Insecta; order Diptera; family Diopsidae; genus Teleopsis; species Teleopsis dalmanni. The sequence goes on from NC_051848.1 coordinate 39,463,697, forward strand.
AAACAATATTCTTTATTAAACCAAATCACTCTTCCTTATATTGCTTTGCATACAATATTTAGTGCTATAAGGAAGCATACTAAGAGATAGCAAACAAATTTCGAATACCGCTTTCAGGAACAGTGAATATCATTCGGGACTATACCACTTAAGCTACTGAAGAAATTTACTAATATAAACTTTATAAAATGTGATCACATGATATATCCGAATTGTTTTGAATTCTTGCGCTCCAAATAAACTATTATGTGGTCTCTTATATACAATATTAAAGTTAAGTCCATGGTTTTCTAGATCATAAAATTTCTCGTTATATAACTGCTGAACATGTGAACATAGTAAGCGCTGGAATATTAAAGTTCCCAATCTAATTTTGAAACCTCTGACTATAGTCTGAAACTGCGGCATATGGGTTTTGTCATGTTCTTATGGAATGAAATATGTGCCTTGTGAATTCTTTTTTTTTTGGTCTATTATTTCTCGAATGTCAAAAAACCGATAAATTTTATAAAAGTATATTTACTAAGGATAAGAAATGGGTTGTCTTAAACAATTTTAAATACAAGTTATAATCGATTAAGTGTTCGAACAATATGGTTCCTGTTTGGAAAAATTTTAAAAACCATTTTCTTCGGCTTCAGATTCCATTCAGTGATCCAATAAAGATCTAAAGTGTAGTACAACCAGCTAAACATGCTGAACAATTCAAACAAAAAGGAATGTAATTGATAAACAGAAAGTCATGCATATCACACCAATATAATGCAAGAACTCACAAATTGGATAATTTTCAAAAATAATAGCTTGGATGAAGTCTAATACCACACCTATCATATTCTGCAGATCTGGCATCTTCTGATTATTACTTATGCTTGTATCTACAAAATTTCATAGATTTGAAAATCACTTAGATTTATTTTTTCCAGTATAGAACAAGAATATTATGAACATAGAACCATGCTTCAGACAGAGAGATGGCGTAAGCTATTGTACTAAAATGGATAACATACAATTCAATAAATTATTTATTCGATATAAAAAGCTCATGTATCAGTTTCACTCGAATCAAAAAGAAATTATATATTCGATTTTGTAAGCTAATCTATTCATTTGACCCATTTGAGAGGGGACTGAAATTTTCTATAATACAGTATATATATCATTTATTTTAATTTTTTTAAGTTTTTTGATTATTACTGGACTTAGATCGTTTAATACACAAAACTAAAAAGTGTTTTTTTTTTTAAATAAAAAATTACTTACATTAATTTGTGGTAAATATGTAGTTATATTTTGATTTTTATAAAAAACTGTCAATATTACAGATATATTGAGATACTTCGTAGACCATCTTCAGTGTACAATATGCCAAGAAATAGTTTATGTAAATAAATATATGAACATATATCAAGAGAAAAAACCAATGTTTCTTTCAATGTTTGATATTCTTAAAATTTAAATTAAACATTTTATTTAAAAATTAGCGATCCACTGCTTTACTATGAACCATACTCCAAATTTTTTTATTAATTAAAACTTTTTTTTAATTTTTTTTTATTATTTTTTGTTTAACAAATTTATAAAGATTCAACAGCATATGCTTAATTTAACTAACTAAATATATATTCAATTCAACTAATGAAATGAATATTTAATATAGCTAAATAAATATGTATTTAATTTGTGATAATTTAGCAATAAATTAATTGATTTATTCAGTATAAAAATGTAGAATTAAATATTATACATATATAACAGTTAAATGTTCATATATATTAATTTATCTATTTATAAAAAAAAATAATGTTTAAAAAAACTTATCTCTAACGAGAGATTTTCCATTATTAATGGCATATAAATATATATCTTCTTGTTAAATAAAAAACATTTTTTTAAGTATTTCATTTATTACTGAAATAGGTGGGTTACCCCGTAAGATTGAAAGTAATCGTTAAATGTCTTAATTATTTATTAATTATTTAATTGCTTAATTATTATTTCTTGGCCTAAAGTTAGCAAAATTTTCTTTTTGTAATAAAATGTCTATTCTTGAGAAATAGGTGAGAAAAAACAACTAACACCACATACCAAAGGGAGGGTTACGAGGGGTTAAAAATTATACTTCTTTTCCACACGTTTTAAGGTTTCTGAAAGATATGAAAGCTGCTGAATACACAGAATATAATTTTGACAAAAATATTGTTGAATACTCGAAAATGAGTACTAAGTGGCACAAATTGACGATGTGGAACTTATAAAAGAATTGTTAATTTGAAAATCGTCGAAGTATAAACATAAGATATCATGTGATGTTTAAGTTTGCAAAGAAGACATATATTTTCCGATAACAATCACGATTAAAACCTGTAATACTTAATGTATATATTAGATATTAGTATACATCTAAATAAATCATTCCTAAAAATATATATATTATTGTGATTATATTAAGATATTCATTTAATTATAAAGACAGTATATTAAGTGTGTAAATCAGTGCATATGTGTATAGATAGTTTTGTTAAAAATATCAAAAATTAGTTATATTTTGTCACATTTAAAGAGGAGCTCATCAAGTATAATATAACTAAACCAGCGGTTGATCTAATGATTCATATAATTTTGTTAGTATATTTGAAATGTGGCCTTAAACTCTTAACTTCTGCGGTGATTATCTTATGTTTATATATATTTTAAGTCGAACAATCTTTTGTGAAGCAATAATTTTAGTTTCGGAAACAGAAAGTAACCAAACGAACTGATGTCAAGTGAATACGATGCTTATTTGAAAACATTTGATTAGTCTTTTGCCAAAATATTTTGGACAATAGTTTTTGTAACGTCTTAGAATACTCACATCTATAAAGAAACGGCAATTATAAGTACACTGCACTCAAATGTCGTATGTTAACCCCAACTAACAGAGAAAAGTGACAAGTCGTTTGTCACTTTTTTTGTTATTATTGGAATATGAACCTAGAAAATAATTCAAGTGACACTAATTGACTAAAGTCAACCATAGACGTCACAGTTTCGTAGGAATACTAAGTTAGAATCCTAAAAGATAGTTCTGGACTTGAATAATTATCAAGAACAAAGCTCAGTCTCTCACAACTGGTAGGAAAGCTTCCAAGAATCTTAAGCATGTTTTTCAAAAGATTCGCATAGAAACAATGTCTCCTAGAGTACACTCGATGAACTGTTTCTTTCATTTTCTGTATTCGTTACTGCAGTTACAATGCTAATACATGACAGTCATTTAATTTCATGTTAAAATACTGTCCTTCTTTGAATTAAAAGACAAATAGATTTGGTGTCGTATACTGAACTTCAGAAATATGTTTTAATGATTGACTAATTCCTTAGTTTTTATTTACTACTATATGATTTAATTATACACACTTTTCACTTTAAACCTGAGAACTTTTTATAGTAAGTAAAATATTTTCTTGTTTTCTGAAGTGGCCATGAACTTTACCACAATCATATTCATTTCATATTTATTTTTGATTTATCATCACTTTTTTTTTCTTTGTTCTAAAGAAATAAACTATTTCACTTGTATTTATAATGCAAAATTTCTGTCAAATATTCTGCAAATGCTTGTAATTCTCCTAATTAATTGTTATAAATTCTAAAACAAGAGATATTAAATTCCATTTCAATTGCAATGTATCTACGCAACGGACTTAGTGATGAGTGACAAAAAATGTTTCAGGGATAATATTACCAAATACAGCCTCCCACCTCCCCCCCTGAGTTAACACCCACTTGCAACCACATATCTGAAAATCACAAACCAGTAATTGCCTTTGTAGAAGTGCATTTATTGGTTGCCATGACGTTGCATATTCAATTTTAATTGCAATAACTCAGGGCATTACTGGGGTCTACATGTGGTAAAACAGTTTCTGCGTATATTTGCCAAAGGTATTCATAAAAAAATTTAATAATTTACTATGTTTGCACTTCAAAATAATTGAACCCACATTATTTAAATGAATTTTCCAACAACTTTTTTAATTCATTTTTAGCTCTCCATTTCATAAGAAATAATCTGTTTGTTTGAAATATGTGGGAGAGTAAAACCACAACCTATTTACACCCTCAGTACATATTAATTTTTATATTGAAAAATATGTATATATATATATAAACTCATTTATATATAAGAATATGTTAACATGTCAGGTAAATATGATAATGTCGAATATCTGTAAACGAATTCTGTGATTTCAGCAAATATCATTGCTTCGCATAATAACCAAATAATACCATTTATGCTTTTGCATATAAATATAATGTTAAATGTTAAAACTAAATATATTTAAATCTAACATCCATTTTCAATTAGTTACTGTTGCTTAACATTTTTTATACAAGTTTAACTCATACCGGCATCAAATCAACATTGCCATCTCAGGAAAATACCCACCTAAAATGCATATAGCAATATATAAATGGCATATACAATAACGATAAATGACATATATTATAACGATAAACGACACACATATAATAACGATAAATAACATATATACAATATATGTTCATATGTATTTATATGACATTCAGTCTAATGAACACTGATTCCTTTCAGTACTAACATAGTTAACGTAAATAGTACCTCAAATTCTTTCATGTAATCAGGCTGTATACAGGGTCATCAAAAGTAAACGTAAACATATCATACTTGAAACTCGTATGTCAATAAAATTTTGATTTTTTTATATTGTTTGGCTTTGCTATAAGGTATGATATACAACAACATTTAAATACAGTACTAAATTATATATATTTTCGATTACCTGTCAACATATAAAATCTAAAACTAGACCATATTTTCATGCATATTATCTAAAAAATTTCAAAGTATTGAGAGCTCAAAAATTGTTTGCATAAAAAACCATTTTTTTGTTTTTACTTCTAAAAGCGGGAAGTCGGGTGGGTCTGTAATTGGGGACTATCGAATCCACATACAGTGAAAATGTATAATGGAACATTGTGTTTCAACCATTGTTGCTTGATACGTACTTTGTCTGACAATGCAAAATCCTGGTTGCATTGGAACCCAAAACGCGCACTCAGTTTCAGTGACAACAGTTTAGCTGTTCACTGTTCTTCCATCTACAAGCTATCAATGGCCGCCAAAAAAAATACAAACTGAGGAGCGCAACTCTGAAGATCTGAAGTGAATTACTATAATTCTTCTATGATTTCTCCATTACGTTAATTCAATCAAATTATTTACATATGAATTGCTCATCAAAGATCAGATATTAACAGTAATTGGCAATTCAATACATATATTCAATGCTATCATATCTTCCCAATATTTTAGGCCAACAAATTGCAGGTGGATACCCAATAATTATTTATATACGAATCATTCAACTAATCAATATAGCCGGATATAATATAATCTTGAAATTATATTCAGCTGTATTAAATATTTTAACTTATGTTTTACATTAAACGAATAACATTACAATATAGTCTACAGGCTTCATATATATAAATTACATACAATTTAATGAGAATTAAAACAGAATTTGCTTGCACAGCCTAGCACATGAGTAAAATAGTGCTAAAAAGGAGCACAGTCGACATCGGTGGCAGGTTTCTGTAATAAAATTCTCAAAAATGGGTGTAATATATTATTGCGGGTATCCCAATACCATTACGCCAAAAGTCTTTGGTAGAACTGGTGGATATTAGTGTGAAAGAATCTTACCGTAGCAGTGAAGGAAAAAGCAATAAATCTCAAACCTTACTTTTTTAAGATAAATAAGTAAAGTTATTCACCAATAATTTTTAAAAAGTCCACAATAAAAAAAATTGCATGGGAATAAGTAGCCAATATTGTACGTGTATTGAGGTTTAGACTGTGTAGGAATGGATTTAGTAATTTTTTCGATAGATTGCATAAATACCCTGAAAGAAACCTATTTAATATATATTAATAAATTAATATTAATATTTTTAATGATATTGTAAAGACAGAAATTTCACACCAAATTTCTGCCATACATAATTGTACAAAAAAAACAAAGTCTATCTTATAACACATTTCCAAACACATAGTACAAGAAGACACTCATCAGAACCTCAATCTAGGAACGTAATACTGAGAAAGTCATGGACCTATATTTTGTGAATAGAAATTTTAATTTACCGTCAAATTTTCCAGACGAAAGTGACTATTATATGTAATAGAAACCAATATGTTTCATAAAAAAGTTCTCGGGAAGTAGTGAAAAGTATTGTTTTTTCTAAATTTATGTTAGCTTTTGACTTTATAAATCTAAACGTTAAGAATATCAAACATTGAAAGAAACATTGGTTTTTTCTCTTGATATATGTTCATACATTTATTTACATAAACTATTTCTTGGCATATTGTACACTGAAGATGGTCTACGAAGTATCTCAATATATCTGTAATATTGACAATTTTTTATAAAAATCAAAATATAACTAAATATTTACCACAAATAAATATAAGTAATTTTTTATTTAAAAAAAAAAAAACTTTTTAGTTTTGTGTATTAAACGATCTAAGTCCAGTAATAATCAAAAAACTTAAAAAAATTAAGATAAATGATATATATACTGTATTATAGAAAATTTCAGTCCCCTCTCAAATGGGTCAAATGAATAGATTAGCTCACGTCATTCTACTTTATTCTTGCAATTTCACAAATAGGCTGACAAAATGGAATTTATAATTTAGTATAAGTTTTTATTTTTATAAAATAAATTTTATATTAGATTGTAAAAGGCTTTTTAGAAGATATGGTAATTTCTTTTTGATTCGAGTGAAACTGATACATGAGCTTTTTATATCGAATAAATAATTTATTGAATTGTATGTTATCCATTTTAGTACAATAGCTTACACCATCTCTCTGTCTGAAGCATATAGTTCTATGTTCATAATATTCTTGTTCTATAGTGGAAAAAATAAATCTATGTGATTTTCAAATCTATGAAATTTCGTAGATACAAGCATAAGTAATAATCAGAAGATGCCAGATCTGCAGAATATAATAGGTGTGATAGTAGACTTCATCCAAGCTATTATTTTTGAAAATTATTCAATTTGTGGGTTCTTGCATTATATTGGTGTGATATGCATGACTTTCTGTTGATCAATTACATTCCTTTTTGTTTGAATTGTTCAGCATGTTTAGCTGGTTGAACTACACTTTAGATCTTTATTGGATCACTGAATCGAATCTCAAGCCGAAGAAAATGTTTTTTAAAATTTCTTCAAACAGGAACCATTTTGTTCGAACACTTAATCCATTATAACTTGTGTTTAAAATTGTTTAAGACAACCCATTTCTTATCCTTGGTAACTATTCTTTTATAAAATATATCGGTTTCTTGACATTCGAGAAATAATAGACCAAAAAAAAAAGAACTCACAAGGCACAAATTTCATTCCATAAGAACATGACAAAACCCATATGCCGCAGTTTCAGACTATAGTCAGAGGTTTCAAAATTAGATTGGGAACTTTAATATTCCAGCGCTTACTATGTTCACATGTTCAGCAGTTATATAACGAGAAATTTTATGATCTAGAAAACCATGGACTTAACTTTAATATTGTATATAAGAGACCACATAATAGTTTATTTCGAGCGCAAGAATTCAAAACAATTCGGATATATCATGTGATCACATTTTATAAAGTTTATATTAGTAAATTTCTTCAGTAGCTTAAGTGGTATAGTCCCGAATTTGTTTGCTACCTCTTAATATGCTTCCTTATAGCACTAAATATTGTATGCAAAGCAATATAAGGAAGTATGATTTGGTTTAATAAAGTGTATTGTTTGGGTTATTTCCATCCAACTGAATATTAATTTAATGATTGTATTATAACTGTGTTTTAGAAACAGTATTTTATACATTATCTATAATTGGGTATCCATGTGGAACTACACTCAAATACACTCCTTTGAAAGTAGAATATTTTTTAATTAGAAATGATGATCCCTAAAAGTTCTCTAAAAGCTATGAAAGCACGGTTGCCACTTATGGTACTTTAGTACCAAAATTGGTACTTTTTTTTTTTTTTTTTTCGTTTGGTACTCATTTTCAAAAACTGGTACATTTTTGACGACCCAATTTTATTGTGGATATTTCCAATTAATTTTTTCTATAAATGCAACTTTGCACTATTTTATATTTTGTTCATTTATAACACTATGAAAAACACAGAACGAAAAACCAAAAAGGTCCAAATAAATTTTGGACCTTTTTTTACAGAAATGGTACCTTTTTAAACCAATTTTGGTACAGAAAAAAATTTTCAAGTGGCAACCGTGTATGAAAGTATTGATGAACCAATTAAATTCGGTCAGTTGATCTAACAGCAATTTGAACGGTTAAAATTTAGATGAATAAAGGTAAACTGAAGTTAAAATATATTCTACAAGTTTTGTTTTTTGAAACTCTATTATGACAAATAGATTAAATCATGTATATAAAAATTTTAACCAGTAATTAATACTAACAACAATTTTATGTTGAATTTTATGTTGAGGGGCTGACGATAAAACAGTTTTGAGTATTAACAAATAATTTTCATTAGAGATTTTTAAAAGAATTTATTGGTTTTATAGGTCTACATACAATTGTAGGATTACGAGTGTCAAGGTTGGAACTTGAAGCCTGTCTTACACCTAATAATTTAATCAATTAATTGCAACTTTTGAGAAATCTGAAGGATTGTCAACAAATCATAAATTTGAACAACAAAAACTTTGCACAGTTCTGGCTCTTTTGGTCAACATCCGCGCTAGTAGATGATACTTGCTCTATAAAAAATTATATACGGACTTATAAAAGTAGTGAACGTTGTCAAAGACCTCTGATAAGAAATACCGATGAGTATTATCAGCAAAATAAGTTTAATTAATTTAACATAATTTAATATAATTAGCGCAATTAATTACTTTTTAAAACTTTTTTGATAAAATATTTTATTTTTATTAACATCTATTACACAAGCCAGTGTCTTGTTAAGTAACTTATACATTTGAAGAATGTTTAAGGATCTACATATTTATCAAATAAATATTTAATAAGAGCTTGTTGAATCATACGGGAATGCCGATAATTGAGGTTTATTAAATCAATATCTGTTTTATGGTGGATACAATCCATTGAGTATAGAATTAGTTTTGTGTACATCAAGGAGTCTATTCAGATTTTCAAGTTTCCTTTCTGTAGAGATTTTGGCATCCGCAACAGTGAAGTATAAAAAAGGTTCTGGTATGACTTATTGCTTTGAAGGCCCCAAAAGTATTGGTAGAATTTTCTCTCAGTTGGAGAAAATGCAACCCGCTGATTAGTGATTGAGATGGTAGCGAAAAATGTCAGATACCATATCAGATAGATTAAGTTAAATAATGATTTTGTCAATTTAATTAAGAAAATTAATTCAATTAATTAAAATAATATGAAACATAAAATTTTTGTTGTTGTAGTTCACTACTGTTCGAAAAAACCTCTTTATAATAATTTTGTTGTTAAAATGTAATTTAAAAAAAAATAAATTCACGAAAAAAGTTTAAAATATAGAAAAACTTGATAAAAAATGTTAAATGCGAGAGTGTGAGACTTTAATCCATGATTGCTATATCTTCGGAATAAATAATTTCTGAAGTATTTGGAGTCTTCAGTAATTTTTGGTAAAAGTGGAAGTCAATTGATTTAGCATTTACTAATCTAAATTTGTCCAAGCTAAAGCGTCAAGAGATGGTGAAAGGGAACGTTTGGGAATATTGAAAGAATGTGTATGATTGGGGTTACAGAAACCAATATGAAACGAAAATAGAAAAACCTAATTTTGGATCATATCAGTAATAATGACGCTAATGGGATTAAAATTAAAGAAGCAGGTTCTGTACCTGGGTGGTGAGCTATCAGGCAAGGAAAGGTGTTAATAGTTAAGTTTGTATTATTGAATAATAAAGTCGGAAAGATCCACATATTCAAATCCACATGCGAAATTTTTGCCAAAAAAATCATTTTTATAAAATAATTGTTTATAAAATAATTAAAATTATTAATAATCATAAATAATATGCTTTGTAATAGCATTTTTTGCTACATTAAATATATTTAAGCAGGTTTAAGGGTATGTTGAAAGTGGGTCTTGCCTTCATCAGAAGCATATTAATATAATACATATGAAATAGGTAAAACTTGTGCTCCAAAAAATCAATATAAAGATATTATTAATGAGTATGTTTGTGGAAAGATAGTAGCTGAATGCTTATATATTGGATAAGAGATTGTGCCTTAGTGCTATGCGTTTACTATCTGAATGGGTTCCATGCTTATGCATGTCTATTTTAAATCACAGGTCTCTTGAAAACTGTTCAAAGAATTTTCAAATAAACTGTCGATCATTAACTTATAAAGAAAAATCAAGAATTTTTAGATTAAGGTAATAGAATATTAATTATATAGTAAAAATATATGACATTTTTTTATTGTTGATTATAAGGGTATTTAAATATGAGCTATATGTCTTGAACTTTTCCCTAAGTGAATTGGGTGTCATGAGATATACCTATTCCATGTTATACCGTGTTTTTGAAACCATATATCGCCAAGACGGAATTATCTTATTTAACTCAGAAAGAAATATTTATCATATGTTGGTAGTTAAAGTTGAAGTGCCTTTCTTTCTTTTTTTTAATCGTACGGTTGAGATTAGATGACTTTGAGATGATCTACATTCATCGGCAGTATTAGATTGAGAAATAGTTAGTAAACTAAATCAGGAAAGGAAAGTCTACTTATGACTGATAATATTACAGCATTTCTTGTTTGAGCATGTTATATGTCAAGATAGCTTTATACTATGGTACATTTTGGTATAATAAAAAACAACTATCTCATTATCGTTACAGAACTCCCAGATAATATTCTATGTTTAACCTATGAATTTGTGCTGAATTCTCTAGGAACAATTCGTTTTCAATCATTGGGTCGTTTTTGCTTTTCGTAATGGTTTATTTTCTCTGCTTTGGGTTCTTTAGTATAGGAAGTTTTTCTAAGTTTCTGAAAGCAATATTCGGAATTTACTTTATTTTGATTGTGCTACTGTATAGCACTATGTGACCATAGGTTGTCTATGAATAACGTATATAAAGTCAACAGACTATAATTAGTTTCATGTATAGAATATAATTTAGACATTTAATAGAGCTAAATTTAAATTTGTGATTCTTATATATCCGGCTATGTTGGCTAGTTCACTAGTTTTTATACGATGAACTATGGGTTATTCACCTGTAAAGGATTTTTCAATTAATGTGAATATAATCTTTTAATGTGGTATCAACTAAACTTAACGATATGTAGACATCTTTATGCAATTTGTCTACATTCCACTAAAAGGAAATCCAATTGTTAATTGAGTTGACGTGTAAAGATATCAGTCTTATGGTAGGGTTTACTTACAGCTCATTGAGGATTAGGTAGCCATGCTAGAGGATTGGATCTCTTTTTCAATTATACCTGTTGCAGCTGTGTGGAAGACAATGAAAGTGTCTCTCATCTGCTTTATCTTTGCCCAGTTAATACGGCTATTCAGTATTTTGGGGTTATTTTCTTTGATGATTTTGATCAACTACAGGACCTATCACTAAAAAGCATTTTAAGCTTTACCAAACGCTACAGATGGTTTTAAACCCTGAGTTTTTCCATTATACGGTAACACAGTGGGTCAATAGGCCTAAGTAGATCCCCGATATAACCTTACCTAAACAAAATATGAACTGCAATACACAAAATAACAAAATAAACTTAAAGTGCATCACAGTACAGATTACGCTATAGGCCTAGTATTGGTCCCACTAGCTAGGATTTAGCTAGTGGAACAAATTTTTTTGAACTGATAATTGTTTTATGTAAAACAAGACCAAGTCTCCAATACTTTTTTGTTTGCTAGACCAAGAAATTAGAGTATTATTTTTTTTTAAATAACGATATACAACACCTATTTGCTAATTAAGTGCGTAAATTGGAGAAACCCTTATTTTTTTAATTCTTTAAAATTGCAAGATAAACTTAGTCCTGTTTTTTACAATTGCATTTATATATACCTGTCATACTTACACCTACTAATTAATCCAATTTTTTGTCAGCTTAAAGTACAAGTAATTCTTAAATCAAATATTTTGAGCATGAAAATGTAGTCAATGTTTGTGCAATTAGTAATTTATTCACAAAGTGTAGTCAAAGTTGTCAGTAGATGGGATATGTCACAGTTGTAGGCACATTTCATACTGACGTGCAAATAACCGGAGGCTCAGAACCACAATCCGCAACCGCAATCAAAAAACAAAAGGGGTTGCAAAATAGATTCCAAAAAGCAGATAAAAAAGAGAAATGGAAATGGAAAGGAATTGACTTCAACATGACACCTTGACAACATTTTTTGACGCTCAAGTATAAACCACAATTTCAGTTCCGATGTGGTTAAAAACTGGTTAAAGCTATTTCGGTAACCGGAAAAGGAGCGGTTCATATAGTCACACACATTCGTACGATGGCAGAAATTGCAATGGAACGGCTCAGCATTATTTAAATGTTTGCATGCATCTGCAGTTTGGAGAAGTGCAAAATGAGCATGACCACATTTTAATTTAACCAAATTAAATAAGGCAAAATAAAAAGAACAGCAAAACTTTGTTGGAACACACAGTACTAAATTGCATCAAAAGTCCGTAGTCGAAACGAACTTGCGTTTTATGGGCACAAATTTGGTTAACTGCTCGGAATACCAAATCAGTCGAACTGCCCAACCTTTGGTCAAGGCAACTGAATGGCTTAGTTTTGTAAAATGTGCAAGCACTTTTAGGTGTGACAGCCTAAGTTCACAGCACCGGAGGATAAACCAACTTCGGACAAGTTAAATTCAATTTAATTTAAGTTAATTTGATTTTGTTGAATAGCTGGACTTAATGGGTTTAATATTAAGGTCGTTTAATTCACAGTGTTAACATGCAGAGAAGCAAACACAATTTTTTATTTCATCTCAAAGAAAAAAAAAACATTGTTATTCAGCGTTGATAGTCCATAGTCTATAGTCCAAGAAGCGTAAAAATTTTGGTGAGAGGTAGGGTGCATTGTCAGTGATAAGTACTACGCTACTTGTATTGGTTAGTAACAAGAAGGGGATTTTCTGTTGAGCTACTGTAGAAGTCGCAACGACTATTGTTGAAAGATTATATTTGGACTATATTAAATATAAAATAATAAATGTATTTAATTGGATATGACTGTTTATCTGGCTATTTATTAGGAAAGAATCAATGAAATTTTTAAATTTTAAATTTAACGTTAGTTATGACGGTAGTGACTATTTTATTTAATATAAACTATTGTATTTAATATAGTTCTAACAAAAAATCATTAAATATTGAAATGGTATAGACGGCCTAAATCATTCCAAAAAATTCGTTCTCAATCTATGTCACACTTTGGTGCACTTACAGGTCACGCCGCCTACAATAAACACCTACACAAAATAGAAATATCCAACACAAATATTTGCAGATTCTGCTGTGATGAAGAAGAGTCTATGGAACATCTGATCATCAACTGTGATGCACTAGGTCACAGAAGAAACAAAACTTTAGTTACATACGAATTACAGGATAAAGACCTTCAAAACTTCCTCCGAAAGAGCTGGTTTCATCCTCAAGATACTAATAGTCTAAATACAAAGGGGTGCACCATAGATCAAGGTGGTCGCAGTACAAAAACCCCTTAGCATAATGCATAAGCTATTACCATTACCATTGTATTTAATAGAGAGATTTTATAAAGTACTAAATTACAACAATAAAATGTTTATTTATAATTAATTGAATTAATGGCTAAGCATACAGTTGTTTCGAATATTGCCAGATACTAATCATCAATGGTCTTGGAATTATTTCTCATAGTTTATATTATTCGTATATATTTTATATTTTTTTTTAGACTGGTAGTACTCAAACTTATGCCCTGTCAAACTTAAAGATCAGAGTCAGCGCACCTTAACCTGGAGTTTTGTTAATTTGCTACGAAAGTTTTATTAACAAATTCAATTGCTGTGTTTATATTAGAACAAAATCATAAACCAGCTGCAGAATAATTGAATTAATTATAGTTATTATATTTATTTTTAATTGTTAAATTTTTGTTTAATACCAACTAATGATTAGTATTTGGCAACACATAAAACAGTTGTATGATCAACTACATACTTGATTAAATAAAAAAAAAATAAAAAATATGTTGTTACAATTCACTATTGTTTAAAATATGTCTATTAAATAATTACTCCAATTACATCCTGCAAGTAGTATTGAAGTAAATACGTAGCTATAAGTCTAAGCTTGTTTAAAAATATTGTACTAAAAAACAAGTTATTCAATAGAAAGTTCGTAATTATTCAAAAATGGAGAACTACATAAACAAATATTTTCACGGAATATGCAGACCTTCATAAATAAGTGTTTTCACGGAATACTTCATGTATACGATGGCGTGTAAGAATAAGATCTGTGGAGGTCTATACAGCAAGGAACCGTTCCAGTTCAGTTTGGTCAATGCAAATGTCAATGGATTGGCCACATAATTCATACACCAGCGAACCATATTGCAAGCGAACAGCACTCAGATATATATATATATATGCCGCCAAGCACCCAATAGAGTTAGGTTTAGATCTATGGTAGAGGCCATATGCTATACGAGGAGAATAGGACAACAGTAAGTAAGTATTATTTGAAAAATAGTTTATATATTTAACTTAAGTCCAATATGATTTCTTAATATGTTTTATATTTTTGAAACTTCATTTAATTTTTACTTCAATGAGCTTGGAACTTATGATACTTAAAATCTGATTCGTTTTGTAAAAGTTATTTAAGTTTTTACTAAAAACTTACCTTTCTAAAATTTTAGACTATACAGATGTTATATCATCAATAGAGATTGCGTGAATACTGTGAGGCTGTGACCATGTAGTGTCGAGTAGAGTAACAATTGATAAAACATGGATCTTTTACTTCACACCTGAGGGAAAAGCAACAAGCTAGAGAATGGGTAGAGTCCGGGGGTAGCGATCCCAAATGACCACATTGTCAATAATCGGCTAGAAAAGAACTTGACTTCTGTATTTTAGGATTCAAGTGTAATAATTTTCACGCACTATTTGGAAAAAAGAAAAACAATAACCTCAGAGTATTACTGCATATTATTCAATCGATTGATGCATTTAAGTCAAAGTTAAGTTCCCATATTAAACTTAGTCCTCTTCATTTTATTATCGTTCAGGGCAAGGCCTTTGTAGGCTGTAGTCTTAAACATTTTTTTAGTTTTAATATTGTATATTAAAAATAAATTTAATAAGGAAATAAAAAAAAATACAAATAGTATTTTGAATGCGAAAATAAGACTCTGTTGCTAGAGGGTTAATTACGCTTGGAGGAAGCATTCTCATATAACCTTTTCTTTAATAAAACTTAGAATACCAAAACATGGACAATTTTCAGGGAAAATTAATTTAAATAGTTTTTTCATGCTTTTGGAAAGCATGAAAAGCCATCGTCATATATCAAGTGCCATCAAAAAAAAATTAAATAGAATTAAATCATTTTAATAGAATCGAGAAAAGTGCGCGAAAAGTAACAAGAAAAAATTGTTACAAAAGTGGGAGAGGCAAGGAGGTTAAAACGCCTCAACTTCAGAAACAAAAATGAAACTTTTCAATTTATTGTTAAACTTTTGTGCACTGAGCGCAATTATAAGTGTCACTTTGTGCAACCAACTGACAAAAACAACAACAGTAATAAGGCAAGCAAGTACTGGAGCTGCAATGCAGTAGAAGGTCTGAGAATGGCAAAGCGAAGGCACATTGGTGCAAGTGCTTAAAATCTACTTTGGAACACTTCCGGTATGTTGAACGGCTGCAACGGCGACAGAGACGGCGCCAACTCCGACGACGACGACGACAACAACGAGGTCGACTATGACAACTGGGCACGTTAGCAGCAGGCGTTGACAACATAAAGCGGTATAAGTGCTCACTTGGATGCAAATATAGTGCGTACAAATATTTGGCTCTTAAGTGTTCTACAAAAACAAAAAAAAATAATAAAAATAAAAATAAATAAAAAGCAAGAATAACAGCTTTAAAAACAACGACTGCGTCGACGATAGCAGCGCAGTAACACCAAAGAAAAACCAGTAAGAACAAGAGTTTCACATTATGCAAACTAGGAACAGAGCCAGCAAAGGACATGTTAAATTACAGTGTAGCAAATAAACTTTAAAAGAAAAAAATATTAAAAAAAAAATTTTACAAAATCTGCATGAAATGAAGGTTGGGGAAAAACTATTTTTAAATGAAAATAGAATATTTTTCCCACAAACGTTCGCATGTTTGAAAATTCTTAAAATTATTTCATTTAAATATTTTTTTTTTTTTTCATTTTTTATTACTGATTATTATAAGTGGAAAAATAAATTTGAAGAAATCAACAAAAATACTTAATTGTCTGCTGCACCAACAAGCGCCGAGAAGTGACTTTACATGCAGCACGCTACTTGTAGCGCCCTCTATGCGGGTGGAACGACAAGCAACCTTTGATGGCTGCACGAAATGTTGCATATAAGTTGGCTTAATTAGTTTATGAAATTTTCTAACATTGTAAAGCCTTCAGGCACATGCAAAACCACTTTACACTGAATGCGTCTAACTTGAATTTAAAATACTTTGTTTATTCGAACCGTCTTTAATAGGCATTTAGCTGAAATATCTTAAATTTTTTGATGGAATAATAAAGTTTACAACTAAATCGAAAATTTTAGTTACTTCTAATAAATTGCATTGCTTTTTAGCTGTATACTAAAAATAAATTTATACCAATAGGATTTAACATTATTATGTGAATCATTTTATGCTACTAAACGTTAATATAACTATGCCTATATGTCTCCAGTATGGTTCGGTTAGGTTGAGAAGGCGTGTGTTGACAGTTCTCAGCACTTCCACTCGAAGACATATATTGCCCATTATGATGCCCTCAAAGACGAGAGTTCTTAATTTTTGTTACCTTCGTGTTCTATCCTTGTTAAACCATTTGGTTTTCCAGATGAAGTTAAGGAGATCCGATAAGTCTGATTTTATTATCTCTTCCAGGACAGTGAAAAAGCCAAAGCTATTGCGAATATTGACTATCCTGTTAATAAAGTGTTAGTTTTATCTACCTTCAAAATACCGTTGATACCGGTATTTTAACAAATAATATAATACGATATTATTATATTATTTGTTAACGCTTCTAATATATATCTAGATAGTTTCAGACCTAATTTAACTGCAAATTATTATTAATAAAGGTCGAATCTTGCACAAGGATATGGATATGGTAGGACAATCGTATTTTCATAATCGAATCAGTACTTTGTAGACTCTAGTCAATACTATATGCTTTATTTTTTTTGCTGATTTTTTTTATTCACATATTCTAATGTCCTTATAACTAAATATTCACATAACTCAGTAAGTTATAATAATTCATATCAGTGAAATCGTTAATCAATCGTATTTTTTTTTAAAGCAATCCTTATAAAATACCACTGTAAGTGCTTAGTATTAATTGTGCCAAATAAAAACGTTTAAAGTTTTTTAATTCTCATTCACTTTAATATACTAGAGGCGGTCGGTAAATTGCAATATAGAACCATCAAATAAAGCTACCAGAGCGTCAATGGTACAAATAATAATTGTTAAAATTTTTAAATTCTTTACATTAATATACTATAGCTGTATTACTCGGTATTGTTCTTGCGACATTATAAAATGATTTTAATATATTAATTATATACACAGCTTGATTTCTAATGCAAGTAATTTTTTTTCACTATAACATTTTATTGTTTTATGTGTTGGAACTTGTTTTAATTCTAAAATGGCCATCAGAGCGTCTCTGCAAATAAAAATTTTTAAGCTTAATCAATTCTTTCATTCAGTTTAATAAACTAGAGGTTGATTATTGTATGATATTGTATGATATATATTTTTAAAAATATTTGAAATTTTAATTATAATATATACAATCATTTCAACGTGAATATTGTAAGCAATTTTAATTTCTCACTCAGTTAAATAATAATAATTGCCTAATAGATTTGATCAATTAAGCTAAACGTTGTGAGAAGTTTAATATTTTATTTAAATAACTTCTAAATTTATTTCGAAAACTCAAGGAGTGATTCTTAGTCATAAGATTAATTTAGACTGGATTTACATAATTTTTATTAAATTTGAATTTAAGGTAAAGACAATTATATAAAATATTTTGTCAATTTTAACATATTTTGTATAGTTTTCAAAGTATAATTCTATCAATATAATGATTTGTTAAGTTATATGCACTTGACTTACAAAGTATAGAACTCTTAGTACTACTTTCAATAATTATATTATCAATATCTAGTATTTTAGGGTTATATATAGTGTGCTTTCTAGAATATTGTCAAAAAATTGGAGAGAATTATAAGATCATATAATTATATATTATATGTGTGGGTCCATTTTATGTACATATCCAAAAAAATTAACAATGCTTATATAAGTGGGTAATATGGCAACAATAAGCAATATATCAGTTCTCAACCGGCTCTTATACAATAGCGTAGTATCTTTCCATCGATTGTCAAAAAGCTCCTTAGATATATGAGAATATTTTTGTGCGTCTCAGTCCAACCAAATTTAATTAATTCCAGTATACTTGAATCTTCTCCAATGTGGTTGCTGCAATGTTAAGTTTTGCAATGCTGAGGTTTCATTTAATGGAGATATAGAATTTATATTTAAATATTATTAATGATTATTATTTTCAGCAATAATACTCAGTGCATCTATTATGCCTTTGTTTTGACATTTATTTAAAAATTCGTCAAAATGCTATTTTTCATCTTTCTCCAATTCACCATTTTATGCTCCCTATAAGCTATATCAAGATTAGTGGGATTTTATAAATAGTACTTATTTCGTAAGATTTCTTTATGACAGTAGGTGGAAGCATCGAGAGCCATCGTGTGAGACTTAAACTGACTAAATCATATCTTAGGAATGAATGGAGAAGATTTCCACAGCATTGTGAAAACTTCATTCCAGTAATCAGAAGAGAGAGGAGAAAAAATAGACTTAGTACTTAGCGAGCTAGATTTATCTAAGCCAGAAAGCAACGGCGTAAGTAAGGGCGTTACTTCGTGAGCCTGATTTGAGACTCCTTTTTCAGTGACAATTTTTTTATTAAACAGTACGGTCATCTAAGCCTTACCACTGTACGATATGGATTGTGTAGGTATCGGTATAGAAATCGAAAATTTTTTATTGCAATTATTATAATTTTTCGCATTCAAATCCAAATTTTACTCACTTACTTACATAATTAAAATTATGTGTCGTACTTGATCACCTCTAGTAGTCTTCTGCAGTCAGTCTCACTAGTTACTTGCTGTTGCCAATACCGAGTGCAACATTTTACTAGCTGGACCAGTTTCATATATTCGTATGACATGGCAAATATGCTAAATTTTTATGCGCCTAAAGGCTCAGTTAGACGGTAGGTAATGTAGGAAATTAATTCGAAGTGAAATGCATAAGAGCTTGGTGATAAAATCAGCTGGGTTTTTTTCATTAAGTTCGAAAGGTACTCCGCTATTCTGTCTAAGATAATATGTTTAAATATTTCATCCATTCGCAGTGTCTTTAAGTCCATGAATATTAGTATTAATTTTATTTTCTGGTGTCGATGCATTTCGAATATCTAGTGTAGGGTGGATTTGCTAGGTTTGAAGCTACATAGATAAGCTTGAATCAGTTGGTTGACAATTTGATTCGATCCTTCACGTTTTATCCAAAACAAAATGTATTTTATGCACATCAGTTGACACGGAATCTGTTAGATACTTCTGTTTTCGGGCAAGTATTTAGGTGGAAATGAGGCACTGCTTATCTGCAATCTATAACTTCAAGTAAAATTGGATTTGTTTCTGTAATGTATCGAAGGAACTCGACTCTTTTCCAACTTAAAGGTTTTGTATTACAAAGTTTAAGCGAACATCATCTTTGCTATTATCTGAACAGAAATTTAGTTATACTATATATCTTCAAGCTGATTTTTTGTGGTATTTTAAAATAAAAAAATTTTTTTGTTTTATATTTGAATTTTAATGAAAATAACTACTCCGTGGATTTTATTTATAAAACAAAAAAATTACTTTAAAAAGCATTTAGTGTATATAACTCATAAGATTATTTAAATTTCGTGTTAACTTATAAATACTCTTTTCAATTTTCATTATTTGGACAACTGTGTTTGATGTTGAAAATGCTTTTAAATGGAAATATTTTAAATTATTTAATAAAATTTAAATGTTCTCTTCTTATATTTATTTAAATTTTCTATTCCAGAAATTCAATAAAAAGCATTGAAATAATGTGAAAGATACACAAACCCATAAAATTGTTGATATGAGTATCAAATTTTAACATTTTAATTAAAGAAAAGTTTTTGCTTCCGATTGCCTACCGCAAGCAAAATTAGACTCTCAAAATAAATGCAATTTTGTTGCATTTTCTTTGTTGCAACATTTTTTGCTGCAAGTCTTTCAGTCTCATTTTTCTTTATATTATTTTCACTCTGGTTTTGATTCCACAATCGCTTTGTAATACAAACAGGAAAATGCAATGTCCGGGAGTACAGAAATTACTTAAAGCCAAGTATAAGCCGATGGTCAAGCTGATCCCACAGAATTCAGTTTACTGCACTTTACGGTAGACCAGATGTAACAAAGCAAATAAAAGAATTTCTTTTGAATAATTTAAATTGACATACCATTGTTATGTTCTAATATGTAAATATGACAGTTTTCACTTAATTTGACAATATGAAAAGAATTGAATGTATCATAATTACCACTAGTAGGCAGTGTAGTACACTGTGTATAAAATCATCATCATCATCATCATTAGTGGAGCAACGATCTGGGTTGATTCTTAGCCTCCCTTAGAAAATTCCTCCACGTATCTCTGTTGTTTAATATCATTCTCCAGTTTATTCTTCCAAGCTGTTTGATCCACATTGTGTACCCAGCATAAACTCGGACGCTCTTTTTTCCTTCCAGATAATATTGAGCATATTTTTTGTTGAGTTATCTATGCTCATTCTTTGAATATGTCCAGCCCATTGCAATTGCTTTAGTTTTATTCTCTTGCTTAGTGCTAGTTCTCCTAGCTCTTTTTGACATTCGTCAATGTCTCCGGCACTTAGTCGATAAGTGCCGGAGAAGTATGCGACGTAATATAATACTCGTCACGCAGTGCCATCTAGAAGTGAGCGTTAACAGGTGAATTATGTACACTTTATTTAGTGAAAATTTTAATGAATCCGCTTACCATTTCGTTGTGACTTAATATTTAATGTGACGTCACTTTATGTAGGTCAACAGGATATAAACATGGAATTAAAACCGATTAAAATAAAAATGACAGTAAATATGACAAGCTTAGTCTACAGGTTACAGACATTAACCAATTTTTATCGCAGATTGGAACGAACGTATAGTCTGCGCTTAAAACGACAAGAGAGTACAGCATTACAGTGAAGTTAAGAATGTTTCGAAAGGATTAAAGATGTCAATCTTTAAACATTTCAGCCATTGTAATTGGTAATGAAACGTGGGGTGTTCAATAAGAACCTAAATAAAAACACCAGAGAGCGGCATAAAGGAAGGAATTAATCTTTCAAAAGAGAACAGTCAATACATTGATAATCATTTTTTTGTTTTAAATGAAATAAATACTTGATTCACAGTGAATCTATTCAAGAAATTTAGACGTTATCAGCAGTAGGTATATCATCTGGCAGCTCTATAAGAATTGTAGACCAAAATCTTATTAGTTGGATCGGAATATCAAGAATTCTATAGTGCCTAATATAAGAGTTTTTAATGCTAGCCAAACAGCTACGAAAGCTTTACACTTCTTATGTTTCAAATCCAGATACAGACTTACACTAAGACCGTAGCAATCGGTAGCAGGAAGGTGTTTTTAAGGAAATACGATAGGGTAAAATATTTGTTACGTGGTTCACATCATATATTTGACTTTAATCAAAATCAGAAGCAGAGAAGCGTCTTCAACTATATGGAGTATATATGGAGTAAAGACGATATATGGAGTAAGACAATGGTTTATGTGGAAACCGTCAAACACTCAACTTAAAATTTAATCGGTTTGAGGGAATACCTTCAAGGAAAGCGATTGGGTAAGATAGTGGGTTATGTGGGAACTTTAAGAGTAATTTTATTTGAAACTTTTTGAGTTGTTACTTCAAAAATATTTTAAAGTCGGTATTGTTTTTTAGACAAATTCGCTTTTGCCTTAATCAGGAGAATTTATAATATAAAATATTAATTTTAATAATTAATTATATTAATTATATATAATAATAATTAATTTTAATATTTATTAATACGATCGAAATATAAGTTAAAATCCTAAAAAACAAAACCGACTTTAAGAGACTGAACTTAAAACTAAACCGCTAGGAGGTGGATTTTTTTTTTGGATAACGAAAGGATGAAGTAATAGAATATGTCGATCCTTAACAGATTTAACTTAAAACTAAATCTCGATAAAAAAGGTAACTTGATGGAAAGGAGATATGAAATCCTTAACAGAGTCAACTTGAATTTAAATCGATAGGAGGAAGATAATTTGAAGAAGAGCGATAGAGTGAAGTAATTGAAACCTTACCTAACCTAACCTCACTTAAACCGTAAAGTTAGAATGTTAAATAGAATTGACAAATGGACTTATAAGAATTTTTATAATTTTGACTTTCTCAAGCAAATAAAACCTAAAGGTTCTGTTATAGTTTTATATGACAAATACTGAACATTTTTCATCATTGTAGATCAAGCATTTCCGCCATATTTTTCGAAAAGTAGTAAACTGCGATAACAAAATTTATTTTTTATATTATTTTAATTAATTTAATTTTTGGCTGAAGGTACAGTTTTTTCGAATATTGCTAAATACCCACAATCAGTGGTCATAGAAATAATTTTTGCATTTAAATATTCGTAAATAATTTTTTTTTTTTGAGACTGCAAGTACCAGGAATCAATATCGCCCTGCCCTGCCCAATTTGAAGCTCAGTTATGACTGAAATGAAGCTTGAAATGTCTTATGAAATCTTTCATACACCCTTTTTTAAAATCTTTCTTTTCTTTTGTGACTGTAACTGATGAACATAGAAAGGTTTTGACGCCTTAGTAGTATTCGAAAGTAACATATTGTTTGTCTAGGATTAAACGTTACTCCACTTTTGAAAGTTCGAGAAGGTAAATTTAGTCAGTCAGTGCGTTTTTGTCAGTTTTATAAATTTCATTTTCGAAATCTACTTATATTTTTAATTAAATATATTTTTTTTTAATTTCTATGAAAGAAAAACTAAATTAACCTGTTGATATATATATGGAGTGACATTGTAAGAAACTGATATAATTTAGTTTTTCATTAAAAGAAGAATATTTTCTTTTATGAGTGTGTAAAGGATCTTACCTTTGCTAGTAGGGAAAGTTGATGTCAGCAATTTTTCTTATGTTGCCGTTGCTTTTGGAAGAGAAATATGCATTCAATTGCATTCTTACCCTTCATACCAAGTTCGAGTTAAGTTAAAATATTTCATTTCATTTCTTTCAATTTTCGAGATGTAGAATATATATGAGCGCATAATAAGTATTCCATAGAGTTTGTTATGTACTGCATCCGTCTATTCCGCTCAAGTGTCAAAAGCATATGCAACATGTTGCCAAGGAGCACAAGCACACACCTGCAGCAAGTTCACTGTATATTTATGTATGTAAATTCCTGCTTTCAAATTTGTTGAGGATATTACATGCTTACTTATTTATTTAACAAGTATTTTTGGTAAGTTGATACATTTCAAGATGCAGATACGCAGCATACAATCGTCGCCCGGGCACGCAGCAGTGCGCGTGGCAAGGGCAGGAAAATGCATATGTGCACATGTGTAACACTGCATTTTGCATTTTGCATGAGGGATTGACGTTATGAATAAATGACTTTAAATTTTAAGTAAACCAAATGACTTGTAGCAGTGCTCCAGTGTTTCATTCTTCAATGTCGTTATGCAGTATTTGCAAACATTTATCACAAAAGCACCCTTCCAATTTATTAAGTTCGAAAACGATGCATATGCCATATGCCACATGCTTCATCCATATCGGTGTAGGGATACGTGAGTGGTGCCTTTCAAAATTGCTTACTTGAATTTTCATTTTTGTAATACGAAGAGATATTCTCGCTTTTATCAAATTTTTTTCAAAAGTTTTTCTTGTCGTACCCATTAGGTATGTAGATACATCGAATTTAAACCGCTCCATTTTATTATTTTTATTATTTTCATTATTTTTATTATTATTACTATTTTTCCTTTTAATGAATTACAAATGATTTCAATGATTTACTAACACGTCTTCCCAAATGTATTGTAAAGTGTCTTTTAAATAAATTAGCGATGTGTTTTCAAGCAATAAATTAGCAAAATAACACCTGCGATACACAATATATTTAATAAAGGAATTAAAAAATTATTAAAGGTGAAGTTAGACTTAAAAATAATAAGTATATTTATTAAGATTAGATTGGGATTAATTATTTTAATTTAAATGCTAAAATATCGTGCATTAAAATAAAAGTTTATTATATCAATAAAATACCTTATAATACAGTGTCCTTAAGAATAGTCAAGGGTCTTTTGCACAAATAAAAATATAATAGCAGACTTAGTACATTTTTGGAGGTAGCATTAGACTGCGGTTATACAGTACATGCGAATTTTGTCTTGCATATTCGTACGAACAAATCAAATATATGGTTATAGTTGCTGAGAACTATTCCCGCGACGTCTTGTCCTTCTCATACGAATATTTGATTAAACAAAATATTTTTTTTTGAATTTCATGCATTTGTGCAAAATTGAAAGTGTAAATAGTGAAACGGTTGCAACCTATCGTTGTAAAAAAAATGCAGAGAATAAAAGATACAAATAACATCAATTGAAGTTTAATACAACTTCTTCGCTTCAGATGTGGACCAGAAAGCAAACCAGAAAGTGATATTACTAATTAAAGTATACCTATTATATCTACCATGGAAGGTATCATTAAACAGAGTTTGTTTTCACTAATAGGATAAACCCATTACATTCCACAAAATCAAAATGATGTACATCATGAATTGAATTATAACGCATCGATTGTGACTGAGACCATTACGCCTGCCGTTTATATGTCAACACTTAAGTTTATGTTTTAAATTTTTTAATACTTACAGTTCAAATATAATTTTACATTCTTACAACAGACCACTGATTGTCTATATTTGGCAGCATCTAAAAAAATTACAAATTTATACTAAATTAAACTATTTATAAAAAAAAAAAAATAAAAATTTTGTACAAGACGACTCATAAATAGTTTGGGTCAAATTAGCGCTATAAGATATTACCCTTGTCGTTTATGAAAGTACTTTTTTTTATGTATTAAAATTCTATAAATACAAACGTGCCAGTATTTACCATATTGTAATTTTGGTGTCATTAGCATCTAACTTATATTAATATAATAGCCAACTAATTATATATCATCGGCTGCTTTCTCTGCTTCCTGTGCCTTCTGCATTCTCTCTTTAATAAAAATAGTATAGAGTATATAGTATTTAGAGTACTGTATTATTTTATGAATTATTTTCGTTGTATTGATAGCGAATTCCTAAGACAGATATTTTATTATTATTCTATTGTTAAAGTCATAATTAAAATTTTGGCTATTTTAGAAAGCACAATGCAGACAGAAGTCCTCCATTCCTATATTAATAAACAAGAAGTCTTTTGATTTGCTGTTATCATTGTTGTGATTTATTTAGCTTTTTTGTTATTGGCTCTGGGTAAAAAATGGTTTTCACGTATCATAGCTGTAATGTAGTCGTGAAAATTGCCCAACAGCCGATACTGCGGCCAGAAGAGACCTATTGTACCAGTCAGCTGTAATGTAAGAAACTGATGGATTTTTATCAGAAACGGCTTAAAATTAAATATAGATAATTCCAAATAACAAGCGAGGATAGGAAAATAGAAATTATTCCTATTCCTAAATTACAATCTCCCTTTCTATAAACAACTTCTAAAATCTATGTGGTGCAACAGTAGACCACGTTGGGAATGCATTGTTCAGAAAAACCAAAATATAATACACCGATTTCAAAAGCAAGTATTCAGCGACGTGGTTAAAACTTCTCAACATTTTAGAAGTACTGATATACATAAACAGAGATCTCATAGCTTTATAAGGCATAGAAAAAAAAAAGGATCAGCAAATCATTTATAGAACAGTTTGCAATCTATATCTATGACTTACCTGCCCTAGTACCCAGTACTACCCAGACACTTGCGTAGCAGGTTGTAGAGAACGATATTATTTGATAAATAAAATGGAAACCATGCATGATTGTGATTTTAATGTGAAGTATTGTTCATATATGTTATATAAAAAAAAAGAGATTTAATTTTTCAATATTCGAGTTACATGATTCGAGTTAAAAAATTTTCGAATTACATGATTAACGATGATTTCTTTACTACGAGGGCAAAGGGTTCCTCGGCTTCACCAGTAAAAATCTGTTAAATGATTTATATTCTACTTATTATATCTTAATATTCAAAAGCAATATAATTTATAGTGTTTTACATATATAGTGTTTTGTACCATATAAATTTTATATACTTAGTATTAATTTATTTTTTGTCACTCATACGCACCGTGAACCCAAAATTTGAATTTATTTCAAACTGTGTTGCAGTAAAATGTTGCACAAAAAAGAATTAGTTTTAATAAATAAAATATTTACATAAAAAATTTAAAAAAATAACAATGTTTTATAATTATTAAACAAATTAGTGGAAAATGCAAATAAGCGGATCTGAGCCAAAAAAATAAATAAAAACTAAATAGCTTTTATGAATGCTACATTATTAGATAAATTTTGGCAAATTAATTTAAATAATATACTTTCACTTCAGCTTATTATATTTTTTCTTTTTCTATATTTTAGAGATTGCAGACAGTCTGAAAATAATTTGAAAATATAATATATCATATATATGCATAGAATATATATTAATTTCATAATATGTATTTGAGTTAGTTGTGTTTTATATTATTTATAACAGCATAAATTAACAATTGTATTTATTTATTAACAATTTAAAAACATTTTTGTATCGGATCAATAAAATAAATTTATCTTTTAAGAAAATATTTCATCATTGATGAATTGATTGATGTATATAATTTTAAACGAATTTTTAAAAGAGTGAATAAAAAATATGCTCCAAAATAAATTAATGCAAAATTTTTAAAAATTGTTCATTAAATGCTTTTAAATTAAACTATATATTAAAGAATATATGGAAGTAACGAGCTTAGTGGTTTATACATAGACTACAGCTGAGTTATTCTCAGTCCCATTAATGATTTTATGTAAAATTAATGGACCTAAATCTCTCCAATTAAGTAAAATATATTATTTTTCTTAAACAATATTTTATATATAAAAAATTATATTATATATTAGATATATTTATGTTTTTGATTTTTTTTATTTAAAATACCATTGAGCCATCTCGTTGATTACTTTGTTTTCTGGTAAAATATTTTTTTTCACCAACAAGGTTCATTTTTATATTATAATATGATATTTCTTAATTAATCTACGACTAGTGGCATTCGAGTGGCATTTCAAAAAAAAATTTGTGGAATTAAAAAAATTATTGCACTTATAAACCACATCTCTCACTTTAAACCTTCCGCATACCTTGACTATACTACATCTGGTATAAGTGATCTACTCATTTTGACAATTGCAAGCTTAACTGTACACGTTAAATGTAACTATACAAGACCGATAAAAACAGTAATTTTAATTTTGATTTCACCTATGCTCATAAAATCAATGGCAATAAATTAGTTTTTCCTCGAACAACATCATCTCAATTCTCTTCGGTTCAAATGCAGTCTTGTTTAGATACACGCAAATTTCGCACTATCAATCTATGATAGTGAAATCATAAGGTTATGATCTCAAATAAAAGCAATAAAGAAAATCTATACTCAGTTTCTTTATATACAAATTATAATCAGCTAAAACAGGTACCCACACTTTAGGCTAAAGCAAAAGATCACAAAGCATTGTGTGTAGAGTCACATAATTGTGTATATAAAATTATATTCAACAGTTTTTTTTTTAATTTTTTCTAAAAAATTAGTAAAAGAATATGAGATTACTTATGCGAGTAATGGGAATGTCACATATCTTGTATCAGCATTAATTATTTGGATTATTCTTAACATTGAGTGAGAACCCTTGTCGTCCAGCGTAAAAAGATAACTCTTAGTTACTACAACATATAAACTCTTCAGGCGTTTAGATTTCAGACCTGTTGTTTATGTTGAAATAACGCATCTTTCAGGAGTTTACTACAGATGATTTTAGAAGTGCAGTGAAATAATTCTAGAATAGTCAGACATTCTACTTTTCAGTTAGACAATGCATTTGCAATACTGGGAACAACGTTTTATGATCAGCCAATTTTCATTAAATTAATTAAATTTTTGTTCTTCTCTTTTCTTTGCTATGTAAATCCAACTAATTTTTTAATAATTTTTTTTTCGTCAAAATTTATAATTATATTTATTAATTTCTAGAGACGTTTCGAACAATGATGAGTTGCATAATAATAAAAAAACAAAAAGAAACTTTGTTGCTGCAATTCACTACTGTTCAAAATCTATATAGAAATTAATGACCTTAATTATGAATTCATATTCAATAGTTAGGGATGAGCTTAGTAGTGCAGCCTCCAATATTGTCGGATTTTTTACGTTGAAGTTTTTAATTTTCAATTAAATGAAAACTAAAATATTATTTAATACTTTTCATAAAAATACATACTAAATTGATCTTCCAATCTTTGCTATTGATCCAAGCATTTGATGCATCCAACAACTGGTACAATAATGTAAACTAAATCGGTATAGCTACGCAGTTGATTATAATTCAATCCCATAATAAGTGACAAAGTACTTTTCATTGAGTGTGAGTGTTTTGATCCATTTTAACTAGTCTCGTCGGAACAATCCCACCCCACTGCTGATAGTATTAACACCATCACAGATGATAGTCTTTAAATGAAAATCATAACAATAGAATTTTTTCTATTATTTTGTATTCTTAAAATACGGACTCATTTATACCTATGAAGTGTGATGCTTTCTATTTTTCACTTTAAATACTCGTAGCATTTAAAATGTCAGAAAAATAATCAAAATTATTTCCTGGATTTATATAAATAAATTGAATACTTCTAAAATTTATTGCCAACTTTATTCGAAAACCTGAAAAAAGGAACTAAGAAACCGAATCCTGAAATAAAACTGTGCAAAACTGTTAATCTCGGTGTCCTTTCACCAAATATGCTTTCAAACCACAAATACAAGTGCCAAAAGCTCTCTGACATTTGCTGCAATTACCAATTGTTTTCGAACTCTAATACTATTTTGTTTTCCTTGAATTCAGTTAGGTTGTGGGTTTGAGCTGGTTAGGTTAGTTTGGTTCGGTTAGGTTGAGTTTGGTTAAGTTTTGCTCGAAAAGGTTTGGTTTGGTTTGGTTTCAGCTCCCTTAGCAATAAATTATACTTAAATCTGTGTGAAATTTTTAGCAACACCATTGCATTTTTGTTATCAAATGCAAATAGGACACATAACAACAAATCCAGCCAGCATCCAGTGCCAATGCAATCTACGGATGCAGCTTCAAAACTTTTTATGTTTTTGAACATTTTTTCATTTAATTTTTAATTCTTCGCTTTTTTACTACTTTTTTTTGTTTTCTTTTTGTTTTTTTTTGCAAATTTTAAATAATGACTTCATGCTGCTGACGTCTTTCTCGAAAAATAATTTACTCAGTATTAATGCAAATTTGTGATTCCAAAGTAATTTTCATAATTAAATGAGAACAAAGTTTACTAAAATATTTCACCATTAAAAAAAAACCGAAAACATTACAACGAATTATAAACAGAATTACAAGAAAAAAAAACTAAATAAATAAATTAAAAATCCTTCAAGAAGAAAATGTGTAAAAGTTTTCCGGAAAATATGCACCAAAGTTTTCTAGACTATACAAACAAATGAGAAAGAAAAATTTCGTATGCTGAAAATTACACTGAAGCCACAAATTGTTTTATGTTCTCAAACAGCGAATATTTCATCCAAGCCTCGAAGTTGATCTGAAAAACTGATTGGTGTTGTGTCAAGTCGAAGGACGAACAGAATTTCAACTGGTTTCTATGGTCTAGAGCCTATGGTCTTGACTAATTTATCAGTAAAATCGTTCTTTGTCGTTCTATAAGTAAATTGTCTTTAAAATCATAAACCGAAAATCTCAATGAAATTAAAACTTACTTTCAAACCAATTATTTTTGAACAATATTCTGATGCATTATCTTATCAGATTATTTCAAATAATTATATTATATACAATAATAATCAGTAGCGAGGCGTCAGCTTTTTGGCAAGGTGTTCACTATTTGATCAAAACAGAATTCCAACTATAACGTATTCCCCCTATTCCTGAGTTATTTATTTAAATGTTCGCAGCCTGTGATCCACTGGTTTTTATGGTAAATAGCTGTAGGAAAACGGCGACTTACCACATATTTCGAAATTTTTACGTCAGGTACCGAATTCTTCATATTTGGAGTTGGTCTATTTATTTTATGAATTAAAACCTTTTTTTCAGAAAATCGTTTAAAAAAAGATATTTGAATCAAATCTTTAATCACACATTTATCCATTTCTAAATATTATTTTTCACTTCAAATTTCTTTAATTTTTTCTTTACTTTTACCATTTGCTAATATAAAATTGCAATAATGACTTTGTTTTTGGTTTATTTCCAACCTCTATATAAGAGTAAGAAACTCTCATGCATTCATATACTCTTTTACTTTGTATTTACTATGCGCGGTTCAATTTTTTTACTGAACCATTTGCCCATATAAAACGGCAATCGTGATTTTGATTGTATTTGCACGCTTTGTATGAAGTTGCGGTTCAATTTCGTCGACTAAACCTCTAGTCAAATGTAAAGCGATTTTCGCTCAGTCATTTTTTTCTCTTTTGTATTTACTTTGCATAACATTGGAGGTTCACATTTTTATTGAACCGCTCGCACGCATTAATTTAAGAGTTATGATTATTTTAGGTACATATTTGCGGGCCTTGTTTTCTCTTTTATTTTTATATTTGTTTATATGTTTTGTATTGTGTATTCAATATTGAATAGTCCCAATGTGAATGTGATTTCATTTGCATGCTCTGTAAGCAGCACGGTGCAGTTTTTATTCTAAAGCTTAGTATATTTTAAGAGGAATGTGTTTTCTCTTTTATTAATTATAAGTAATGTTGGGTGTAATTAACATATGTATGTGTGATTTTGTTTGTATTGTACGTTTTGTGTTTATGTTAAGCTATTAATCGGGAGAGAGGAAGAGAAAGAGATTGAGAGAGAGAGATAAAGAGAGATAGATAAAGAGAGATAGATAAAGAGAGATAGATAAAAAGAGATAAATAAATAGAGAGACATAGAGAGACTAGTGAACTCTTTCATAATGAAACAATGTCAATTTACTTATTTTTACAGTGACGGTTGGTAAGTTTAGGTTATGGTGAAGGTCACAGTGAAGGTCACGGTTAAGGTCATTGTTTCTGATGTATGATGGAAACTTTAGTATTGATCGGAGTACTTTATTCGTAAAGTACTGTATAGCTTCTGTATTGGTTTTGTTTCTGAAACCCTATAGCTGTGCGCCATACATCCAGACTGGCTTTAACATTTGCTTTTATATGATAAATTTGCATTAAACAGACAGACATGAATTTCTGCCTCAAAGCCACTGATGGTTTCAAAGTTACATTTCAAATCCTTTTTTTTCTATTTTTTTAATATATCTTTTCATTTAATCCACAGTCATTTCGAGGCACTTTGATGTATTTGAATACGGTATTTTTTGTCATTTAACATACACTAATTGGTGTATTTGAGATTATTTTCATGGTAAAATTGATATGAGTTGATTTTAAGTCATTCAAAGCAAGTTTTTGAAATGAAAAAAATTTTAAGCTGACTATTAGTCACCAGCATATATGGCCAAAGTTTATTGACGACGGCTAATATAACATAGCAGGAAACAGGGTCACCCAAAATATTCAATCAAATTAAATTTTTATTAGAGTTTCTATAATATATATCTATATTTTGAAATTGTTAAGTTATATAGATACATTTTTAACAAGAAATTAATATGAAGTCTCTTTCTATTTTCAATACAATAACATATATACCTACTATTAATTACATATTCCAAATTAAATGTATTTAATTAAATATTTGTTTAATAATTAATTAATTTTTTCATATTTTTCATATTTGCATATGACAATTTTCACTGATAAGTGCCTCATTGAACAAAAAATAAAGCTGAGTTTGTAATTAAATTTTACAATAATTAATTGCCATTAATCATAACTAAAATTTTTAAATTTTTTTCTCGTACAGAAAATTCCAACTGCACAACAATAAATTAAATTAAATTGAAATTAAAAATATTTTGAATAAATATTGAATTAAAATTATGAATCCCAAGGGTATATATAAACATTTTTTTTATTTTGGCAAAAAATTATGAATGATTTTCATATAGAAAAAGTGTCTTTTTTTAAACTAGAGTGAATAATGTAACAATAATATGGGTTTTATGGCATAACTCATCTTTCCTAAAAATGTAAAACCATTTACATTCATTTTATCCTTAAGAAACGAGTATAGAAAATCTCATTAGGTTCCAATTTACGGAAGATGACTAAACTTTTAATAATAATTGGTACCAAATAGACAAAAAAAGAATATTAAGAATACAAAAAGAATACTAAGTATAGCAAAGCAGCCGATTCTACTATGCAGAAGCTGCAAGTTGCTTAAAGTCAGGCTCTCTGAAGACTCTTCAAAGTGCCATGGTACATCCGCACGAATGACATGCTAAGAGACCTTAGAATAGATCCGGCCAAAAAATACATAAGGGACAGAGGCCTGAAGATATATGCGAAAACTGACAAGCTGCCTTACTTAGCACTATCTAATCTCAGAGTAATCACTAACCAGAATGTTCGGTACGCCGATCTTAAATTAGTCATTGAATAATCACAAAGCTTATGTGGAATACACAAATTAGTCAGTGAGTTGGGTGGAACTCTGCAGAAACATCCCAGCTATCAAAGAGTAAAAGTCTTAGGACTGTGAAGCCGATGTAATGATGTAATTTTGACTTTAGTGTCTTTTAAACGTATTTTCTTAAGTTGCAGTTCAATGATATGGCATTCAACCTAGACACAGCTTCAGAACTTTTAAATACTAGAAAAAAAACAATACAATAATGCCAAATAATGAGTGAATCCGCAATTGTCTGACGTAGTTTGATTCAATAAATTTCTAATATCGATTTTTTCTGATATTACTAAAATCTTCCATGTCCATAGCTGAACTTACTTATATAGGTATATTAGAGTTATTTGTGAAAATATACTTCAATATTAAAACCGACTTCTATTAATGTGCTGTTATGCATTTTGTTAACATAATGTACCAAAAATGTTCCAATGTAGTGTTCCAATGTACCAAAAAGAATTTTGGTATTGCTTGAATTTAGTCAAAACTCAACAAGTTGTCTAGAATGACGGAATTTATTCATTTAAAAATTTATTACTTTCGACCTATTGAATTTCTAAGTTAAATGAAAAGCTTAAATTTAAAACGAACTGAGAGTAGTACGTGATGAAATTTTTATATTAAAACAGTGTTTATTTCAGGTTTTTTATAGCGTCAGAATGCGTTTTTCATTAAAAAAGTAAAAATAATTAAAACCGTACGAACCTATCAACAGGACAACGTGAGACTCGTCGAAAGGAAAAAGTGTTGACAGTTAAAAAACAAACTAAATGTGAAAGAATTTTTCTAATTTAAATTAACTCAACTTTTCGGTTTGGAAATTGTTGAAAGAAAATGGTAGCAATTAATTTCGGAAATTATACTGAAATGGAAATTTCGCTACTGTTGCTACTGCTAATCACTATGGAGGCGGCAGCTTCCAGGATATTTGGAGCAAGGCAAAGGATACACAAAAAGCACGTACAACTCAAATAAACAAATTGCAAATCTAATAAAACACTTGGCATCTTTCCGTTTTTATTTTCATCTACTTCGTCTTTGTTGAGTGTATAATTTGGATATTAGCCTTTTCTGATATATATAATTTAATTCTGTTATCCTCTACGGTTTATAGTGAAGTACATTAATTCATCGCATGTTTACACAAAGAATTTGTAGAAATACTATTCCCTAAAGATTTTAATTACCACGACATTTTCCGAATAAAAGGAAAATACTTGTCTATTATCGGAGATAACAAAAAATGTATTAATTTTTAACATTTTTATGGACTTCTTAAAAAATACCAACTAGATTTAAAATTCTTTAATGAGTCTTACTGCTGTTAAATTCTATCAAAATTCATTTTGATAGGTAATGAACCAGGGTAAAGCAATCCTGTTATTTTTTAATGGATCCAATAATAACCAGAACACAAAAACAATGATAAGAGCAATTGTCACTGAAGCCCATACCAGACACTCTGTATTCTGACAAAAAGAGAACATAATGAACACACACTGATTCAGAAACTATTAAATGATTTGAATAATTATGAATAAACAAACAAATACTCTGAAAGGATTTTAGGTTCAGAAATTATTAGAAGATTGGAACAATTTGGTTCCAGGATCTAGAAACGGCCGTTCTTGGAATCCTGACATTATGTCCATGCGAAATGCTCATCAAGAGATGCATTTGCATAGCTTAAGAGAATGTTGTTCCAGGTTAGGATAAGTTTAGGTTCGTATGGGATATAACTCCCATACGAGTTGATTCGTTGATTCCTTATTAAAAATATATTTTTATTACAACTTAACCTTTGTGAGAAGGATTTAAGCTTGTATACTAGGTAGTTAAAGATATTTCAACTTTATTTGTGGCATATTTATTAAGAAATAAAGTTCTTGAGAAAAGTTCTTCGTAAGATCTTTGGTCCTCTACGAGTTGGCGACGACTACCGCATTAGAATGACCCACGAGCTGTACGAGCTTTATCACGACATTGGTGTTATTCAGCGCATTAACATCCAGCGGCTTCGCTGGCTTGGTCATGTCGTGAGAATGGATGAAGACGCTCCGGCGAAAAAGGTGTTTGAAGCAGTAGTCGGCGGAAGAAGACGTAGAGGTAGACCGTGTCTCCGTGACGTGATCAAGTTGAGGAGCACTAACTGGGACTTGATATACGAGACTGGAGAAGGCGCGCACGCAGCAGAGGCGCCTGGGGAGACATGCTGCGTCAGGCCGAAACTCGGTAACGGGTTGTTATGGCCACATAAGTAAGTAAATAAGTAAGTAAGTAATATTTGTTGAGAATTAACTTTAATAATGATGAGATCAAGATTGATCCCATCAAGAAATACATAAAGGATAGAGCCCTGAAATTATTTGCGAAATCTGACAAATTTACTAACACTGCGTTATCAAATCTCAGAATGGTTACAGGCTCCTCGGGGAGATATGCAGATCTAAGGTCAATTATTGCTTAGTCTAATGAAGTAATAAACAATAATCCATTCAAGGCTCAAAGAGGGGTTTTGTAGAAACCTCGCAGTTAATAGAGAGTAAAAGTGCTCAGGTGCACTGACTTTAATTATTTTTTTTTAAAGAAAAATTTAAAGTTCAATAAAAATTTTTAATTTTTATTTTTTCATAATTTTATTTTTTTTTGTAAAATTTAAAATAATATTAAATTTTATTTCATTTAGCTTTACAACGCAAATACATTTTAAAAACAAACTAGTAAAACTCAGTTCTGTAGGGTATGTTCTATAGCTTCTCATCCCGAGTAAAACTTTTTTCATCTATGTGCTCTGCTTCCGAAGCCTTGTCTGGGAGTTTCTGACTAAAGTTCAAATTAGTAAAACATTTTTATGAAGCTCGTAACTTTTCTTGTTTTTATTGTTCAACCCAAATTAAATTTTCCTATGAGCAAATTAGCCAAGACCCATATCCTTTAGCTGCAATAGATAAAAAAATAACCAAGCAGTAAAAAAATTGAGTTTATTGGAGAATAGAATAGAATTTGAAGAAAAACCAGAGAAAAACATTAAGAATCGAAGTGGGACAGTGCAATGTGATGAGCATTGAATTCAGGGGTGAAGGTAATACGTGAAAAACAAAATCGCATCAATCAGATACATTAACGAACTACAATAGTTTTTTGAAGCCTACATTTAAATTTCATAGTAAAAAATGTGCTGAAAACTTTAAAAATTTATCAAAAAATGAAAATTGTTAATAAAGACAAATGAGTTATTTCATATCATCTAAAAAATGTGTAATTTACGAAC
The DNA here is from genome assembly GCF_002237135.1 of Teleopsis dalmanni. Classification (NCBI taxonomy): domain Eukaryota; kingdom Metazoa; phylum Arthropoda; class Insecta; order Diptera; family Diopsidae; genus Teleopsis; species Teleopsis dalmanni. The sequence continues at coordinate 39,500,440 of NC_051848.1, forward strand.
ATACTAAGGTGCTATGATACTGTGTTATCTGCTTAAATCTAATTTCCGATATACTCACATAATATCATTGTTCGCATATGCCTGCAGCTATGTTTGTATGTAAAGTAAGTTTCTATTTGGTTATAGGCTTTTCCAGCCTAACTTGTGGCCTAAGTTGCAGAAGTGAATAATCACCAAACTTTTGCATCGAATTATCACTCCCAGAGGTGTAGTTTAGTAATGAATTTATTCGAAGATTTTTGTTTGGTGTCGTCGTGTGATAAGATTGTGGGCAGCACGGATTGCCGAGTTTGTTTGCATATCTTGTTTGGTGTCGGCTGATTCCCTGATTCCCTGGTTTGCATGCAGCATTGTGGCTATCATTTAATCTGATTTTATTGCTGGATTTATGATTTGTTTATGTTGGCACATTTGCAGCAGCACCAGTAGCATCACCAGTAGCAGCAGCACCAGCACTTGGACGACTTAGATTTTATTACGCTTGGTTAGTTTTGAATTATTAGAAAACTTAAAACTAATTAAAATCTTTCCTTCAAATAAATTCAGAACATCTAAACGAAACGAAAAAAAATATTTTAGTATTTAAATCAAGCAACGAAATTGGATTTAACCAGAAGGACGTTGAAAATATTTTATGAAAATTTTAAATGAAATTCTTGAAATGACACCATTAATATTGCAGATAAAATAAAGGAGCGAAGGCGAAATGAAAATATATTGGAAAATTAAAAATATTTAAAAGTTCTTTGAAATTTGATTAATACAATAAATAATCTTGTATGGAACTTTTAAAAGTATTTTATAATATAGCAATAATTTATTGACTTTTTTATATTATTTATATTTTTTATATATATCTTCGAACGAACACTAATAGACCAATGTTAAATATTACACAACGCTATAAATCAGACCAAGAAATAACAATACAATAAAATTAAAAAATACAATATTATAAAAATCAAATGACAAATACGTATATATAAATATAATCTCGCCAGACTCAGATTTCGCTACTTACCAACTGCCTATCTACTTACAACAGAATTAGGCAACATCTCTCCAAAGAACATAATGGCGTTCTTAACTGTTACGCGTCTATGAAACTAAAGTCGGTGTGCCACAATAATCCCCAAAGAATGCAGTGACGTGATGACAAGTTCTCAACCCGTTTAAAATCCATCTATCTATATATAAATACATTTTTGAAGGAATAATTTATTATCCTGTTTGTGATAAAGAAAAGAAAGGCAGTTTAGAAAAAAGCATTCATTAAAAACAAACCACCAATTTGAAGAAGAAGTTCTTTTATATTTTGTTGATTTCATTTTTCAATACATATTTATTTGTTTATCATTTTTTTTATAAATATATGTATGAATATATATGCATATATATGTATATATATGCGGCAAATATATGTTTCTACAAATACATATGTTTTTACAATATCTATCCAAGGAAAGTAAGTAACGAAAGTACAAGACAATAATAAGACCGGTAGCTATATATAGCTCAGAAACATGGACACTGACAAAGGCGGACGCAGAAGCTTTAAAAATTTTTGAAAGAAAAATAGTTCGTCAAATCTACGGGCCAATCCAAATTGATGCACAAACTTCTCAAAGACGAACAAATAATGAAATTGTAGAACTGCTTAGAAAGGAAAATATAGTGAGTTACATTAAGTCGCAAAAGTTACAATGGGCTGCTCATGTAATAAGAATGGGGTCGGAGATAAAGCCGAACAGCATATTCAACGCAAAGCCGATGACAACCAGGCACAGAGGTAGGCCAAGAACAAGATGGGATGAGAACGTGAATGGTGATGCAAGAACGATTGGAGTACTGAATTGGAAGAGAGTAGCAGAAGATAGTGACAGATGCAGACAGATTGTCAGAGAGGCCAAGGTTCATACTGGACTGTAGTGCCAAATAAAAAGAAGAAAATGTATGAATAATTACTGTGTAGTATTTTTTTTTTGTTTTGTTAATATTTTTCACATTACATTACATTTTTTTTGTAATTAAATAAATATTGGATTAATTAAAAGAAATTTGAATTGAATTTTAAATTTGTTCATCTTTTTAAATTAATATACATAAATAAATGTTCTATTAAATATTAATCAAATCGATAGGGTGTCGGTTATAAAAGCAGTACAGAGATATATCATGAGGTGTGCGTAGGGCTAAAATGAGTTAGACTTTATTTTTATTACACTCATTGGTTTTAAAGTTTTATTGTTTAATTTAATTAATTTTTATTTATTTTTAATATAAATAAATTATAATAATTGATAATAATTTATAACAAAATTTTTAAAATATTTTTAATTTAATTTTAAAATTATAATTTATATAATGATAAAAACTATTATAAAAAGTAAATAAAAATACAGTTTTTTATAACTTATAAATATTTTTCTACTTATTTAAAGAAAAAATTTAAATTTAGTTAAAATAAAAGAGCGCAAAAAGAGAAGAAATAAGAAAAGATTAAAAAAATTAAATGAGCGGCTATGCTAAGAGCGCAGAACTCTCAATCGAATGAGTCCGTAAGACATGGTAATCTTCGAAACATATACGCAAAATGTACGAAATGTAGAAACTGCATCGATGAGGGATTGCTTTCTGACTGACTAACACTATTTTTTTCCTCTCTCCCCTGATGACGGGAATGAAGTTTTCACAATGCTCACAAGCTTCTCCATTCCTTACTAAGAGGTGGTTTGGTGGGCTCAATTCTAACACGGTGACTTTCGATGTTTCCTCCTGCTGTCAAAAAAAAAAAAAATTCAACAATTGTATTTCAATTCAAATGGTTGTAATATCTACCATAAGTTGAAATCAAGCTACCACTAATCACACTCTCCACAAGCCAAAAGTCAAAATTAAGTAATGTTGTTCATTTAGTATTTAACTCGGGAATTATTGCATTAAATTTACACAAACCTCACAAGCTGGGCGTGTAAATTTTAAACTTTCATAAAATGCTCTAAAATTTTTTTAACAGTTTTACATCATTAGCAAGTAAATTGGAAAATTTTGTACGGTTCTTAATTAAAAAACGGTTTGCCAAAGTCGATGCTGATTGACACGATAAATTGTCAATTACAATCCAATCACATCTGGTCATCAAAGTGTGTCATGTACCACGGCAGACTCACCCAAACTGATTAAATGGATAGTACTACATAAACCACTCAAAAACGAAACATTGTCAGCAAGTTGGACCGCAGCAGCAGTTTTAACATTAAAAAATCCTAAAGATACAAAAAATTTTACATCGAAAATAAAAATCCATAAACATTTGCAATGAAAAACTGAATAACAATTGCAAAAAAATTATGCCAATAAAAAAAGAATTCAGAATTAAATGAAACGACAGAGAGAGAGAGAGAGGGGGTAAAAAAACACCAAAATCGAAAAATGGTTAAACAGCTTCAATAGTTTTTGCAAAACGAAAATTCGGTTCGAGTCGGTGTGAATAGACTAAAAATTGTGGCTACCAACGGATCTCTAACAACTTAACTGACCAAGTGGAGAGTGGGGCTCATGCTACGCTATGTGCTACGATATGTCCTGTGTGCTTTATGGCACAATTTCCACTTTATTTGATTTTTTTTTTTTTAATTTGCCTGCTGAACATCGTGTAAATATACGCATACAACACACAGGGGCAGACTTAAAGGGCTATAATCAAACACACACACATATATATATATATATATATATATGTATATAGATATATATATTATGGATATGGAGCTTATATCTATATAAATCTATATATTCTCATATACAATATAATATATTTATATAATATATATATAACATATATATATATATATATATATATATATATATATATACATATAATATTTATATATATATATACATACAACATATATATATATATATAATATATATATATATATATAATATATATATATATATATATATATATCCGTATATGAAGATAGAGAAGGGCACGTTAAAATAAGTGATGCGCACTTTTAAGTTTTGCAAAAAGTTTTAATTCAACTCAGCCCGCGGATGTGTATTTCCGTTTCCGGTTCGTTAATAGAGTTAGTTACACGTACGGTTTGCATATATAGCAGCAGCAGCAGCAGTAGCAACAACAGCAATTGCAGTTGTAACGCTGATGTTAGTAAAAGTAAAAAAAAGGACTTCGAAATATCTATATACCACCAATACAACCTATGGACTGCTCACAACATCAAATATCCATGGACATTTAACCCAAGGTTTTATTGGCCTAATTGGAAAAAGCAATTTGCATCAATAAAAAGAACAAAAAAAAAAAACGAAAATAAAAATAAAAAACTGCAAACAAGAAAACGAAAAATAATCAAAATGAAAAGAAAAATGCAAAAAAAAAAAAAACCGTTAAGCAATTGGAAGTGGTGAATAAAAAAAAAAAATTGAAGCGTATACTACAGCTATACTCACTTGCAAATGTTCGAATGGAAATGAATATTTTTGCATGTGTCAGGTTAGTCGTTTGAAAACTTTATGATTCTGTCAACTTCAACTGCCCATTGTTCCAAAATGCAAAAAAAAAATAAAAAAAAAATATAGCGAATAAAAAGGAACATAGAAAATTAAAAAAAAAAAAATAAGTGAAAGAGCCTGAATTGCAAGGAGGCATAGAACAATGAAAATTATTCAAAAACAATTTAAAACCATTTAACAGATATTTAATCTTATCCAGGCCAATTACATGCAGTCCAAGCGAAAACAAGCTGAATGAATAATAAAGGAACTTTATGGAACAATTGGATTCATAATTGAATTTTAAAAGCGTAAAAGGGAAAGCATAGGGAAAATTTAGCGGTCCAAAAAACGAAAAAAAAATAAAAATGGATTAAAAATCCGAAGATTAATTTGATTAAGTATGTTCAAGTGAAGTTCCTTAACAATTTCAAATAAATTAAAGTGACCTAAAAATTAATTAATTAACCGTTGTACATTTTGATATTTATCACATAATGAGATAATAGTATTCTATGGTCTTCATAGCTTAATTTAGATTACTTTAAAATGTGTGTATAAATGCGAAGATCAACAGTAACAATTGAATATAACGATTGCCTATTCCGATGCCCCTTAAAATTGCGTGGAGGGATGGAGCATTGTTTCTGTTATAGCTTCTTACGTTAGCTAAACTATGAGTTTAATAAACAGGTTTTTGAGAAGTAATAAACTACAACAATAAATATTCATACAGCTGTAGATATTCATACATATGACCATACAGCTGTTTCGAGTATCGCCAAATATAATTATCAGTAGTCTTGGAAATAATTCTTGTATTTATTATATATTTATCCTTTAACTTCTAGGAGGAGCATAGAGCTGTAACAAATAACTTCCACTCGATACGATTTTTTAATCGTTTATTAATCGTAAATAATTATTTATCGAACTCGTGCCCTGCCAAATTTAAATCTCAGAGTCAGCGCTCTTTAACCAACTGACCCAAAGCCGTACTTGATTTTTATGTTTGCACATTTTATCTGGTTTTATTAACAAGAATAGAATAATTGAATTAATTATTTATATTTTTATTTATGATTGTTAAATTACAATACTATTCTATTTTAAATTTAATAAAATCGAATAAGTATATTTTTGTTGTCTTCATAGGCTACTAAACACACGATCTCCTTGATGTTTGAGTCACTTCATCTATAGTCCATGGCAAACACATTAAAAGTGAGTGATGGATTCCACATTCTCTTTATCATAGTTGCTATGTTATACTTTTAAACCATTTGGTTTTCCAAAATAGAACTTAATAAGACCCGATGCATATATTTTCGTTATATTTTTTAAATCATTCGGTTGTACAGAATAGAACTTATTGACACCCGATACGTATATTGTATCCTGTCAGAATTTTATTATATTTCCTATATTATTTTTATTTAATTGCAAACAATCCATAAATCATTTCAGATTGAACGTCCCGACAAATGTTTAAGGTTGCGATCACTTTGGTAGGTTGTTTCCATACAGCTTCGTTTGCTTCTAATCTAAAATAGCTTACATTTCTAAAACATCTTATAGCAAGCGACAGAAAAATTTTAAGCTTACAAACAGATGCTACAGTCCTGTTAAGTTTATCTTCAAGTTTTTTGCTGGAAATTTGAACGCAATTCAGAATCCATAGAATCCATAACTGAATATTTTGTGACAATTATTAATTTTGAGACTGCCGTATTGTGAACAAAGCCTTTATATTAGTAACTTTAATACCTTACGATAGTACTGTTAGTATTGCAAATACAATGACGGAGTTTGAAAAGGAGTTCATTCATGCACCAGATGGATACAGCATATTAAACTATATGCCAAGTGTTTTCGGGAACTTCCTTCAATGTTTTTAAGGGATTAATAGAGTAATTGTAAAAGTGCTTGTGGTCGTATTTCATTATTTATTTGTTATAAGCTGTTCTTATTTTCACAAGTTCCACTCTCCCCCTCTTATCCTCAACTCTCAGTGGAGCATACTCCCTACTTTTCATATAGGACAAATTGCTGTCCCATTTTTAAATGATTATTGTAACAATAATGTTTCTAGATTCATTTTACGATCTTACGACCCTTGTCTTCTTGCAAGTAAAAATAACTATCCTCTAAATACCTATCTTTAAACTTTAAGTCCTAAAACTACAAAATTAAAAAACTACATTTTTTTTTCTCTCAAAATAAAATAATTTAATGAAAAATTTTTTCCAGACATTTTATATCAAGAAATAACTACCGAACAAATCGAAACTTCCAAAGTGATATCATTTATGCTTTCTTTTGTTCTAAGGATTTAGATTCTCAAAAATTTGTATAGACCCTATATATAACAGATACGCACATCCCGATAATTCCACCTAGAACACATTTTGTAGCACCATCAGTTGACTTGAGTAACATACCCGTTGCTGTACCTGAAATAATTGTATTGAAGTCACCATCGCAATCGGGGCGAATGTGTTTGACCAACAAAGAAACGCCACTGTAAATTATTCCAATCACAGCCATTGTATTTGATTGTACGAAACCTTCCTTTAATACGTGATTCAGGAGTACCGTTCTTTGCATTTTGGCAGTATATTTATTTTTATTAATTTCGCGTATACCCTTGTACAAACCAGTCAAACAGCCAACAGCACCACCTATTAGATAGACTGTTCCAACAAAGCGGTGGAATGAATATTTTAGCTGCGAAGAATGGATTACTGCAAATTCCTGTTGCGCCTCTTCTATAATACTGGCATCAGGTCCTGGTGGTAGTACTTTACCCAATGATGGTATTCTGATTGTTGAATGATCTTGCACATCATCAAAATTTACTGGAGTTTCTCCGAAAAAATGATCCATGAATTCTTTTGCCATTTTATTGTAGGTAATGAAAGTGTAGTAGGAAGAGAAGCGTATGATTATATATAACACACTTTTGGAAACTATTTTGAAACACATGAAATATTTACTAATATATTTATAACTATACTTCATGTCAAGTTTTTAAAAATTTTATGACTACTACGATAAAATTTAGATCGTATTTTTTTTTTTAAATAGGCTATTTGTGCACCCCGACCTAAAAGATCTATTGTGCGCTAGATTGTATTACATTGTGGGTCTAGATATTTGTGCTGAAAGCTAGCGATCTAAAAAAAAAACATTTCTAATATTTATACGAATACATTTCTAAACACGATTATTCACCCAGAAAAAGAGTCACTTATTTTAGTTCATACTTACTGATACCAGAATATTGCGTGGGCGAAGAATATAGACATTGATTAGATTTCATATTTTTCTACATTTTCGGACTGATGTTTTTTGTTACTAAACTCAGTGGCTTAACTTCTGTTGAAAATTGAATACTAATGAGGTATTCCCAGCTGTATATGTACTCTTTCAAGGTCAGAAAACGGCAAGACGTAAGAGTTCCATAAATTGAAGATTTAATTTCGTTTAGATGAACTTAACCAGTTACGTTAGGCTGTGCTAGTAGAACAAAAAGACAACGCATAGACCATCAAGATCCATTGCGATATAAGACCAGAGTTTTATTTCTAGGGATAGTCTGCAGTGATAGAATTTATATAAAAAAAACGATTTCATGAACATTTTCACAATCAAGCAATTCGATTAAAGAAAGTAACTCAAATGGTCTCCGACAACTAAAAAACAATAAATAAAAATTTTTAATTTCAAATCTCAATACTGTAGTCTGCTATCCTACTTCTGTTTGATAAATTTATTTAAAAAATTATATAATGGACCAATAGACCAGAAGATATGCCAAAGTGATTCTGTAACACGGCATGCACCGTCTCACACAGCAAAACCAGTGAAAAGCACTTTAAGATCGCTTCGATTGAACATTCTTCCGAACCCGTCGTATTACTCAGAACTGGCGCCATCTGATTATCACCTCTTCGGCGTCAATGGGACTCGTACTCTTCAGCAATTTCGTCGAAGTTGCAAAATGGTTCGATGAATGGTTTGCAAAAAAAAAGACAGCTTTCCTGGCATGGTATTCATAAATTATCGGAAAGGCGAGCGAAAGAGTCTGAGTCTGATGGTCAGTATTTTGAATAAAAAAAATTATTTTGACTTGACAATCGTACATCAGTATTTCTAGTAACAATTATCAGTAACTCATGAAATTAAATTACTGAAAATATTTTTTAAATCTGTAATTAAAGATATTATCCCCATTTTATGGAGATGTGTTTTCGCTTTCATTTAATAAAAAATAATTTGTTGAATTTTTTTTGCACATCTAGAACCCTGCTGGTCGGGTGTCCTGCTGCTAACATACACGACTGTTGTGGTTAATAACAGAAGAAGGATTCTCAAAGAAAATAATCCAACAAATAATAAATTGCATGAGTAAAACAAGAACAGAAAAGGATGCATATACCAACTAAATTACAGGAATAATTTTCTTTTCTCAATTCGAAATATGCATATTGAAATGGAAGTAAAGGATAACAATTTAAATGAATGTGACATTGTTACACCACAATTGTAGAATTTATTGCAAATCGAGTTTAATTCTGGTTGAGAGCAACCAACAACTTTCACATATGCGAAAACTTGGTGGAAAATGTTTCCGGGAAAACAGAAGCACAAAATCGAAAAATTAGAAGATTGCCACCATTCGTTTTTATTATTGTTTTATAGAACTTTTGTGAAGGAAATAAAATGATTAAAAATTCCATATGAGGTCAGTGGATTTTCTATTCTAAATACGTTAAAAATCAATCAATTAGATATATAAAGGAGAATTTCAATTAAGTAAGCGAATTAATTAATTAAATAAATAATATTATTTAAAGGTTAAGTGACACTACTCGTTGAGTCTGCTTTTTACGCAATGCTAATCACTTAACGCATTTATTCATTTCATTTGCGATAATCCAGAATATGAGTAGTACTCGTATATTTGCAGATTAATGTCCTAAACCGTTTAATTAGAGCTAAGTGTATGCAACAAGACGTAATAGTTGCAATTTTTTTCTTTCAGAGTTGTAAAAAAACAGCATTAAGTCTGGTTGAAAGAAATTGGCATCACTTTCACAATACCTCATATGTTTCATATGTGTTTTGTTGTGTTGTGTAAAATATAGTATAAAATATAAAAATTGTAAACACAAAAAATTAATTAATTTAAATAAAAGAAAACCAAATAAATATCAAAACGAACAATGGTTAACATTTTTATCTTATATACTTTAATTTATTTATTTAAATTAATTTATTTGTTTATTTTTAAATTTATTAGTAAAGCAAATTTTACAACACATTTCCAGTGAACACTCACAATAGACTAATTTTTAAATTTGCCTTGGAGTAAAACCTAACTCTGAAGATTTTAAGAGCATTTTTGTTGCTTCACATGTGTTCTTTCGAGAGTTGCGAGTGTTTTTTTGCTACTCTGAAAAAAATATTACAGCTAAAGTAACTTAGGCTAGCGCTGAAATTTTTCTGATTAGGTTTATAGTTGCAATTTTTAATTGTTTGTAATATAAAAATAATTAGAAATTAAAAATTAATATAGATGGACTGTTTTTTAACTGGGTTAAAAGCTAAATTTCTTGAACATAAAAAACTTGGGGGACTATAATTGTTATATATGACTAGTATATACTTTATATATATATAAATTTGCCTGAGGGTAAAACCTAACTCTGAGCATTTTAAGATCATTGTTTTTGCTGTTAAGTATGTCATCAACAAATGTAGCAAACATCAACAAATCATTCACAGATTTGGTGACAGTGGTATAACATTTGTATATAGAAGGTATTAAAGTGGGTTGGAATAAACGATATGCTGAAAATTGTGCTGTACCTATGAAATCACTTTATACTTAATGGTTAGAGCAAGAGAATGAATGATGAGATTAAGATAATTTTAAGAAAAAACTGAAAGTGTTCTTAGAAGCGGTACCTTGATTACAAGGTAGACAATTAGAAAATTGTGGGTTTTAGTAGCTACCACCCATTGTCTACAGACAGCGTTATCTGAATGAAGAAAATGTCATAAACTAAGGCTTTTAAAAAAGATTTTATAGAAGTAAAGCAATCGACTAATTCTATAAAATCCTCTAAATATTTTATACAAAATAATTTTTGTATGTTTCATCTTAAGTACTTGTTGAGACCATTTTTATTTTATTGAATAATAAAATATTTATAATATAATAAACTAAAATATGCCATAGTTAATGTTAATTTTTTGTTTTACGAATGTGACGCTTCTTATGACGAAAAGAAATTAGTAGGGTTTGAACAGTAATGAAAAAACAATAACAAAAATTTTAGTTAATTTATTGAAATTTGTCAGACCATACAATACTGTTTCGAGTATTGCCAAGTACTCATCATCAGTGGTTTTAGAAGATATTCGAATTATTATTTAATTAACTTACAGTCGGTATATAATTCGTTGGACTGCAAGTTGCAATATGTAACAGTTGTTTTTTATTTTTCAATAAGACTTTTCTAAAGAGTTTCCAAAGAGGATTTGGTATAATTCAATCTCAACATTTGGTGCTGAAAAATCGTTGGCGTTACCTGGTGGTTACCTGAAAGTAATGAAACAGTTTTTCTTATGACTGAAACGATTGCAAGTTTTCAAGGCTTTAAATAGTAAATATTCCGGCTAGTAAAAAAGATCCTGCTTACATTTACACAATCTTATTTGATTTATGAGAGTTGGAAGAAGTTTTATTTTTATATTCCGCTTGCACTTGAGGCTATTCACCCAGCTACAAGTATTATGACCACACCATTCACCATTATGAAAATTTTCTACAACCAAAAATTATACAGGGTTTTTTATTTTTAAGCATTTTTTTTTTGGTTGATTCACTTTTAACAATTTGAACTCCCTTCAGTGTATCATGAAAATGACAGTAAATGAGTCGTAACGTGCAAAATATGTAGAATCATCGACAAATCTGAAATGGGCAATGAAATTGTATGAGTGGTAGTGTCGAGAACATTATATGCTTTAGTCTTGTCAGTCTGTGGGCTTGTGGTAGCAACAAATGCAGCAATGGAAGATGCTGAGTAATCGAAGCACATCATTCGAGCTGCATCGCTGGAGCTTAGCACTCACGAAGAGTCTGCTCCAGCTTAACTCTACCTATTCGTTTTACCTGTCATTTGGACGATTATTTTCACATGATTTGAAATTCCATTCAGGTAGAACTTTTGTTCAAATTACAAAAAAAAAGGGAATAAAATAAAAATTACGTATACGGCATGGAAAGCAGCCATTCAAATGTTTTGAACGTATGTATAATTTAAGCAAAATTGGAGACTGCAGACAAAAGGCAAACTGCGACATTTTAAAATATGAAATTCGAACTAACACTTGCCAATACGTAGTGTAACTTAAACGAGAATTTGACTTTGAATGTAATCGTGTCAGACATAGTATTCATCTCCATCAAAAGGACATTAGCAGACAAAGTTTCCTGAATGCTGAATTGCTTTCTTGCATAGCTACTTAGTTAGAGGGTAGTGTGGTTAGTGAAGCTAACTATGCTTCACTAGTGTATGAGTTGAAGCTATTCGAATATATATATTTTATATACCTGAAAAGCAAATTCATATAAACTCTGCTTTTGTAAGTGAAAATGTCAGGAATGCACAGCTTAATAACTTGTGCTAGTTTAAGTCAAGTGGACAACACATTATATGCAAGGATTTGCCAGACAATGGTTTCCAGCTCGTCTGTGTGATAGATAATGGTATTGTTTTAGCAAAAGGTGTTGACACTGCTCTCGACGTTTCAAAAGTAAAACAGAGGTGCTTCATGGACGGACATATACCAATGTACAATTTAGGAATAGCACAAATGCCGAAATACACACGGAACCAAGAGTAAAACTAACTAACGTCCTTTGGTCTCTGCGTCTGTTCTGGCGAAAAGTGTAGAAACTGTTGTTGGCTTTTTTTTTGTATTTTTTTCGGAAGTAAAGCCTTTATACAATATATGTGTAAATTACATGGAATAGAGTTTCGCTTTAGTTCTGCTGTTTTAATAGTTTTCATTTTATATTTTTAATATTTTTTTTTTAAGTTGTCCTTTTTATTTTCTGCCGCAGTTTTGTTCATGTGTGTCCCGTGAAATCCTCAAAGCTTTTCATTTGGAAAGAAAAAAAAGTATGTCCTTTTAAATAAAAACGATTAGAAAAATTTAAATGAAATTTAATTATTAAAAATACCAAAGAAAAATAAAATAAATTTGAAACAGAAATCCACACTTGAATTAACGAAATATATACATACTACTATAGAGTTGATTAAAAAATATTTTTTTTTTTAACTTAAGTTTATATAAAGGCAGTTTATATAAAGTGTTTTTAAAATACATTATAATCTCCAAATGGTTTTGCAGTTTAAGTTATATTCCTGTATTATTTTGACAAAAGAAACTAGATTCTTAAAACTGTTGTTTTCAATAGAGAGATTCTTATCGCTGAGTTAGAGATATTGTTATGCAGAATTAGACAAAACGATGAATGAAGTGAATATAGATTATCGATCAAGTACGAGAACTATATATTTGTTGCAATCAAAATTGACAATATTAAGAGTATACTAAATACTTTAAATAACCTATGGGTACACATAAAATTGTAAAGAGAAGTAGCAGCTTTAGGAAAACTAACTTATCTAGATGCAATAGCAATTAGACACAATAACAAACTTGAAACAAATTTTGTATGAAGAATCTACAATCACTGGACAGTGCATTATATTAATTTTATTCTCAAAAGTATTTTCATAAAATTCAGAACAGGGCTCCAAATTTAATCAGACGTGTATTCTCTATCAGCGACCCAATTTTTTTTTAAAGAAAATGAAGAAATTCTTATCGCTAAACAGGCTATGTGTTCTCTAACGAAAAATGTAAATAGAGTGCGTTGAAAAAATCTTATGACCAACCACATATATATATATATTCACCAATGACATATATCCAAAGATTCTCAAAATAAATCAACAAAACTAAATGTTATGATGAAGATATGCAAATATTAGCTTTTAAATCCAGAAAAACATTAAGACATGATTTTTTAAACATCACAAAAGCTTCTATTGACAAAATAGAAGAACACGACGTTGTTTTTTTTATTATTATTATTTTTTTTTGTTTTATAAGTGAAAAATATCAACAGTTATAGTTTGAGACTTTAACCTGCTAACATCACCTCTTAGAATTGATAATGGAATATTGCAGCCGACTTCAGCGGATCCAACTCCATTCCAATAATCAATGCCAGATTGGAGAGCAGAAAGGCTTAGTCGACGTTACAAATATTTATGTGTATATATGTCTACATGACGGATCCAATATATACCAGCAGGTATATCTCGGACAGAAATCACTGGTCATAAGCATGAAATAAAGAGTATATCAGCCATAGTGTAGACAGCCACCCATTGCACTACGATGAACAATATTTCAAGATTTACGGAGAAGAAATACGGATCAATTACTGTTTGAAGTTATGCATATATACGATGTTTGGAAAAATCAAAGACTGAACTATTAAAGAACATTGGAAAAAAAATTCCCTATACTTTAATGAAAAATAGTTAAGACCAACTAAGCAGTGCAAGTACTTTTAATTGAAGTAATTGATAATTAAACAATTTCAGTCAAATCATTTCTTTATTGTCATCTATAAGAACTTGAACTTTCCATATCCGATATTACTATATATGTCAATTTGCTTAAAATTTTGTTTTGTTTTGGTTTAAGTAAAGTGGGTAACACTATGTCGCTGTAGTATACTTAGGCCAATTGGCTCGTTATGATACCATCAGATTTCAATTAAAAGGTTGCTTACTGTATCTTGTGATATACCATAAACCTCTTTAAACCTTTTAATTGGTGATAACTGTGAAGATTTCTGCCAGATTATCTGGAACACTTTTGCTAATGTATCCACACGACTTCTTCCTAACTCAGATTAAGAAGAAAAGCATGTCCAGTGTCAGAGGAGTCGACCAAGCGTGTGTCTTACGAGTGCGTCGTTAGAGAAAATGGTCTCACTCTACGGAAAAGTTACGGGGCTTAGAAGATATGAAATTTGGAACTGTGATTTTGATAAATGCATAAACTATTTTGGATTCTACAGATAACAAAATGATAATGATAATTATCATGATAATTAGTTCCTTGTTTTAATTTTAAGAACTAAATTCTATTTTTCATATCCAACATAAACTTACAGTTTCTAGTATTGACTCGTATTTATATATTCTTATAAGACATACACTCAAATTATTGTAGTCATAAAAATGTGAAATCGTGAATAAGAATACGAGTATTAGTTTAGTCATAAAAACACCATGCAATACATTTCATCCTATTTTGTATGTATTATCATATAAATCCTTTTTAATATATGGAAAGGATATTATTGTAAACGTTTTTCTCTAAAAAGTTATATTTTAAATTTTCTCTTTCCATAAAAAAAGAAAAAATATAAATAAAAATGAAAATAAATTTAATCATTTTTTTTATTTTATTGGTGCTGAGCAAGTGTCACGCCTTCGATAAAATCGCAGCTAATACGAATATAAAATATGAAAACTCTACGTTTTAAGTGCTCGCAATTGGAACACGAACGCCTATTTCAATCAATTTCCGAAATCCTGCATGCGTTGCACAAACAAAACCAATAAATTCATAAATGTACGCTTTAGCTGAGCTTTCCAAAATTAGCAGCCACTGGCACGGGATGGGCAGACTTGAGATTCTGAAATCTGAAAGGCTCATGCTAGCCCATGGGGTGAGAAGAAGTGATATGAAAGCTAAATAAAATAAACAGTTAGTTCAATTGCGGAAGATGGAGCAGTCATATAAAAATTCATCGATTTCGGGTTAAGCCGTATGCGTTTATGAATATTTTGTTTCTATTTCTGCCATTTTGGGATTTTATCATTTTTATTATTTTGCATATTATGTACATATTGGAAAGAGATCTGCTACACATGTTTAAGTGGGCATTCTTAACAAATGGTGGATTTAAGTTGATGTCTTAAAAGGGGGTTTAGTATACTCCAGGATGAACCGTTGTACATTCAACAATAATAATATTTTATTTTGCTTCAACTACGATTCTTGATAAGAATACAATATTTAATAGTGATTATTTTTTTTGTTCTTAAAGTTGGAAAAAATATACAGAAAAAAATATACAATATACAGAAGTTTGATTGTAGTTACAATTATCAAAATAGATCCTATAAGTTGGGACAAACATATATATGGTAATGCCATTAACAAACCCAATGAATTTGTGAAGAATACGGGTGGAGGCTTTGGTACTTATGATTCTGTAACTTTTAAAACAGTGGATAAATACTAATTTTGTGAGTTGATTTTTGATGGGAAAAAATAATAATTTTGAAACCAAAATGGACAGGTTTCATATCTTATCATTAACATATATTATTTCATATCTGCTTATTGTCATTTTTTGGATAATAAGCGTCAGGAATATTAACTATTCAGTAACTCTTATGCTTAATTTAAATGTGATTGTACAAAGATCAACATCACGAGTATATTGGCGAAAAGAAACCAAATTGTTGCCATACGTAACTGTGAATAATTTGTCCGTAATAAATTCATTTAAAAATAAGACTATAATTGAAATCTACTGATCAGTTGGTTTTCCAACAAATGGATAATTCAACTGAACGAGGAGTGGACTTATGGCTCAGTTAGACGACACGTACTATAAGAACGTAAGTCAAAGCGAAATGCACAACTAATCACACCTGTCCGTTTCGCTTTGGCTTAAGTTCACTTAAGTTCTCATGGTACGTACCGACTAACTGAGTCTTTAACTCGCAGAAATGATTGGACAGTTATTCCGGTGCAAAGATATAGAGCACACGCTTCTTTATAGTTTTGAATTGAATAAAAGAGTATATAAATATATTTATCTATATACTATATATCTATATATAGTATAAAAAATTTATATTTTTTAAAAAAAAATTATTCGTTTTTTATTTCTGGAATTTGCATTCACACCACATCATAATATTAAGAATTAGTAAAAGATATTAAGGCAACGTCAGAAACCAACGATGGCCAATTTGAAGTTATCGCAAATCATAAGAAGGTTGCATGCTGAAAATTATGGCTATTCAAAATAGCTCATTTATAAACTGGTTTTTTCGAAAAGGAGTGAATTACAACAACAAAAATTCTTTTATATATTATTTTAATTAATCATATTTTTGGATAATCATAAAGCGGTTTTGAGTACTGTCATCAACATCAACCCATCAACAGTGGTCTTCTTGTACGAGGAATCGAACTCGTGCCCTGCCAAATTTGAAGCTCAGAGTCAGCGTTCATTAACTGACCCAAAGCTGTATTTGATTTGAATTTTCGTGTTTTTTTCTGGAGTTATTAATTTGCTGCGAAAGTTTTTATTAATAAATCTACTTGCTGTGCTGTTGAGTTAATTAATTTTATTCTTATTTTTAATTGTTGAATTGTAAAACTCTTCTGTTTGTGGAGGCATTATTTGTAGCATGTTTTCTTGTGTATACAACCAAATCTAGAAACGAGTTTCCGAGAAAGTCATGCTTATATTACTCCACGATTCGCACGTGCGAGACCATGTATTTTATTGTTGTAAGTTGTAATTTAACGTCATTTTGCGATTGGAGTTTTTGAGACTTTGACCCATATTATGCGTCACCTCAAGAGCTTTGACTTTATTATGACATCACACTGAATACTGAACATATGGATTTCCATTCTTAAATGCATAAAACTAATTGACTGTAATTTTTCTTTATCTATTATACCAATAACGTATAATGCTGAATTGGTCAGGAAACTTATATCCACAACACTTATATCCAAAAAACTACATTGATTAATGTAGTTATCATTAATAATATTTTATACCATTTAGTTTTTATATAAGAATGAAAATGTATAGGTCTTATTATTTTATCACTTTTTTTATTTAATTTTTATTATTTAAAATTTGACTCTCTTTTTGAAGTCTTCAATACCCTTAAGTAGTGACTACAGTCTTCAGTGGCCTGAAGATGACTACAGTCTTAAGTACCTTGAATATAACTACAGTCTTGAGTACGCTAAAAAGAACTATAACGAAATATGAGTGTTAAAAAAACATATTTTTTTAAACTAATTCATAAAGTTGTGTTTTGCTTTATATTGATTTATTATCCCGTTCAAAATAATATTAGTAACTTTTGATATGTCCACTATTGGACACATCCAAAAAAAGCATTACAAGCTACCTGAAAATGAGTCTATGGTATTTTAGCCCATACCCAATAAATGGTTGTTTGAGATAATCTAACTATGTCCTTCAAAATATTTCAGTCATCTAAATCATTCTAATTTGAATATCATTTGTGGAATGTTATTTTTTAACTATTCAAGATTGAGAGCGCTTTAGGAGACGGTTTTGAGTCTTGTTGTAATATATGGTATACTGTCTCCGTCCTAAATATTTATTTATCCAAGGCTGCATTATTACTTCTCTAAGGCAGTTTCACAGTGTATGGTTGCATAAATTCTTACCTCATGATTCGAAAATAATTCTACTCCGCCAATGCTTTCTATTTTTCCATTTTAGCTAAATATATCTTACAGATTTATGTAGTCTTCCATGCAGCTTGGCTCCGCTGCACTAAATTAAATTCGCCAGAAATTAATCTTCTGCAATTCTTTTATTTAATTTTTGTTTTTTATACGAAACAGTATTTATTATCCTTTATCATACAATTGGTGTCTTCATTGAAGTCACAGTGCTATCACCCCTTTCGAGCTTTTTGAATAACTGATTAGCTTGTCTTTGTACAAGAATTCTTTCTATATGTGCTTAGGTGCCGTAAGTAGGGTATTTGATTATTATTATTTTTGAAAGTTGCTTTACTGATTTCATGCGATTTTCGAAATGGGTTTCAAATACTTTTGAGCGGTTTACGTGAATTATTTGGAGCTCATAAATTATCATATTTTGCGTTAACAAAACAAAATTACTTGAATTTAAATTTGATATTTGTAATATTCAAAAAAAAAAAAAGAGTAGCTATCAGGTAGCGAAAGAAAGGGAGTACAAATATGCTGCACTTCATCGAATTTGGTATATATATATATATCCGAAACGTGTTTTAAATCCATATTATTTGCATGACTGCTATGACACCCATTATAAGAATGCGTATCCTATTGATAAAAGTGAAGATAAATACGAAGAAATAATTTTTGCACAACGAGATACAAATTTGCTGAATATAAGTAACACACAAATCGAAGAAAATAACAAAAATTGAATGAGCAATTGAAAATATATCTTTGATTCAACAAAATCCGATTCAATGCAATAACAAAACCAACCCAATTGAAACCAAAGCATTTCGAATGATAACCTTGCTTCCACAATTGTCATGTATTCCAACAATTGTAGTCATATTTCTGGATCAATTTCATGTGCTTGTGTATCTGCATCCTTAGTGTGAAAATCTTTGTATCTTTGTGCGGAGCATATGCGTGTGTGTTGACATATTTCATGCTTCGCACACATGTTATTAATCTCCTTTAAGTCCTCAAAATCTTTTGAAGACAAACACACTTGCCTTACGAGACTATGATGTTTGCTGTGGAAGAAATCAAACAATTTTCATCACAACTCAACGACAAATAAATCACTTTGAAATTTAGCAAGAACGCAAATATTTGTGAAAATTAGTAAAGAAGATTGCTGGTCCCATTCCCATTCCCAATCCCTAAGCATGCACAGATACTTTTCACCACATATTTGTTTTCATCTGCGTTTAACGTCACGAGAATTGCGCGACGTATTTGCATGAATTTATGCCTTACGCGATGCGGTGCCAATATGTCAAAGTAATTTACAAAATTGAATTTTTTCCTAATTTCAAATGCTTGTTTTTTTATCTTTTTCATCTTTTTTCGCAGCAAAACTTTTAATTTATTTAAACGGTTTTATGTAACTAAGTTTAAAAAATGATATTACATAAAGTTTCGGAGTTAACTGAGAACCAATAATTGAGTCAGTGCATTTGAGCACTTTTACTCTCTATCAACTCGGGGTATCTTCGAAACCCCTCTTCACGCCTTGACTGGATTATTGTTTATCACTACATCAGACTAAGTAATAATTGACCTCAGTTCTGCATAACATACCTCCCCGAAAAGCCTGTGACTATGCTGAGATTCGATAACGCTTTGTTGGTAAGTCTTTCAGTTTTCGTAAATAATATACAGAGATGAGTGGCTTTTTAGTCACTTGATTTCTAAACCGAAAATATCAACAAGATTATGAATAGCGGTTTAAGATTAAAGAGTCGGGAAGCTGGTCTAAATTCTAATATAAAGTCAATAAAAATAAGTATTTACAATAATTAATTGAAAATATATGTCTACCTTAAATAATATGAGATCTCTGATAATTAATAGATCACTTTTTTTTGTTAGAAAGTTATTTTTTATTTAAAATAATTTAAAAAATTTTCTTAGCTTAAAAAAAAACTTAGTAACTGTTAGGTCAGTGAGACCATTTCTTAGGTTTTACGGGTAGACAGCTCCCCAAGCAATATACGACATGGTTATAATTTTGAAAAGCTGTATTTAACTAAAGATTTAGAAAGTTTCTTAGTAAATCTTTAATTTAGCTAAAATATTTTACCTTTTTCAATCAGAAAATATTTATTTTCTCTAAAGACAATTATCTATAAGAACAATATCAATATTTTATTTAGCGTCATTGAAACTTTTTATTAAACGTCTATTATGTTTTGACATTTTCATTTTGCACCATCCTATATTCCTAACAAATTTGCAATGTCTTTCTATTTCCCATTCAGCCTTTCATCGAGTCACTATATTGCTTATTATTGTCTAGTACTATATACAATATTTTGTTTACATGAATTATTTCATTTGTCCAGCTGACGACAGTACATATTGAAATTACTCGATTTTTTGTCCAATAGAATCTAAAAAAAAACAAAAATGATTAATTTAAAGTCCCACCACTTGGTGGACTTAAAGGGAAGGAGACAACTGACAGTTTAGTCCGCTCTGGTGCTACACTAGAGACCATTAAGAGAAATATCTACTTCTACTTTCTTCAACTTGTCAATAATAGATGCAAAGCACTTAAGTCATGTGTAACTTCCTGGTTAACATGGCCCACCTATAATAAAATTAGATCCTCGGAACTCATCAAAACAAACTGCATGAACAATGCAAGGCTCACTGAAGTTCTTTCTGGTGATTAGTGTTTATGGAAACACGCGAAAAAACTGCACAATCCTCACAATTCCCACTGCGAAGGGTGTGGAAACCTGCAGGAAAAAGAAACTATAAAATAGAAGATTATAAGTTTTTAGTACCGTACTTTTTTGACAGTTTATTAGACAGAAAGTTCATTGGTAAAGACAAAAGACCTTTTAAATTATCTAAATTCGATTGGATGGATATAGTCTCTACTCTTCTATACTAGGTGTTCTTGCGAGTAGTATGGTAGCAAAACATGGTACATGGGAGTTATATAATGGACTGCCAAGGCAACCAACCAACCAACCAACTAACCCACCATTTGGTGATAAAGTCCTACCACACTTTTGTGTTCTTATTCTATGATATTTTGTTTTTAACGTTGTTGTAAATAATCCATTTCTCGTCAAAAATAAATATTTTTCGTTATTAAGTACATGAAAAATATTAACTTGACAGCATAAATATATTTTCGTAAGAATATATGGGCTCTATATGCCGAATTCTATAAATTTAATCTTTGACGAGTGGTTATCCGCCGGTATATGTACATTCAATAATACCTTTAATGTGTCCAACAGCTTTAGCTGGCAAGTGTAAAGAAAGAAAGAATGTATGGCAAGGTACGCACATGGTAAAGGAGCTAAAAACTGATAAGGACATAATAGGTTCAGTTATGAAAGCAAACAGTAAGTTAGGGAAATTTACAATCTTGATTATGAACTTGCTATGTCAATTAGTTACATTGGCAGGGTACTTATCTGGGAACTGTTTCAAATCTATTCTCGTAATAAGTAATAGTTTTGCATTCAAATCGATAAGAACTTGCATAAATACTGTTTTGAAAAATAACTATAAAGTTAAAAAATGTATCACTGTTTATTATAATATTTTACAAAAAAAAAAACAATGATAATTCTATCAGTTAATCTAAAAATATATCTTGCTTCCACATTACAATTAATGAAGCAGAGTTGTTTTATGTGTTCTACTGAAGAATTTTGCGTTTTTGACAACGGATACTACCATTCACCTATTTTCTTTTTTTAGCAGCGGAGAAATCAGCTTGTCGACATTGATCGCAACACAAGAAAGGACCATTATCCATATCACTTTGATCCGATGAATCATCTGAACCTTCTGCAGTTTCTGAGTAATAAGAGGAAGAAGTGTCATCAGTGTTTTCTGTAGCTTCTGAGTCCCCCGAGATTTCAGTAGTACATTCTGTAGCTACAGAGTTACCTAAATTTTCATCAGAACCATGTTCAGTAACCACATTTGCTGATTCAAGTCCAATTTTGTTAGAAATTTGCTCAATTGGGATAAGTTTATAAGTTCCTCGTGGAAGTGGTATCGTCATGGTTAACAGGTAATAATAAGTTCCATCGAAATGCGTACCTTCCGGTATAATACGTTGCAATGAACAAATTTTTAGTTCACGATGCGAATCATCCCGGATGATGCCATTAGTGCCTGTTTGAACAACACAAGAAGCAAGATCCTTGACTAGTTTCACCAACTCATCAGACTTCTTTGGATCGGTACCATCAACCTTCGATTTTTCTGGAAAGTTATTCATTGCTGAATTAGTATGACAAGTACACTTGTTAGTGTTCAGAATTTGATTTTTGTACAGATTTATATAAGATTGAAAAAAAGAACAAAAATATTTTAAAATACCTTTACCTCCTTCAGCTCCTTCACCTGCACGTTTTACTGCGTTTTCATCTTTTCTTGGTTCTTTCTGATTACACTTTTTACTGCGACCCATGATTTCTTTCTGCTAAAATCCGAAACAAAAAAAAATTGTAATCAAAATATATGAAATTTATTTAAGTAACAAAGATATTTCATGTTTTGACTGGCCTACTACTTTGTATATAAAATCTTAAACGTTAATTTCCATTTTGAAATTTAAATTACATATTAAGAATCCTCATAATATATAATCGGTTAGTATGTGTAATTGATTTCTTCCCGTACTAATCTATTTTTTAGTTTTTATTATTAGATGATGCAATCATTTTCTTTTGATGGTGGATAAATATATGACTTTGTTTCGTTTAATAGTAGTATGGACAATTTCTCCATCCCGTTTGCATCTTAGCAATATTTCATCATTTGAGTTATTGGCCGAAAATGTAGTTTTTGGAAAGCTGCTTGTGTTGTTTCACGCACTGATGGGATGTGGAGATCGCGCTGTAAAGTACTATTTTTGTATTACTAATAAAAATATTGGTTTATATAAACACAAAAACCTTTCCGAAATTTTCAATGATAAATAAGCCAGATGCACATAACTCAATTTCTTTAGACTGATGAGCAATTTCAATGTTGCTGTTTTCTGTTCACTTATCAACTTAATAAAACATATATTTATAAATATATTTCTCTATTGAATTTTATGAGAAAGTCTTTAGACTACTTGGTCTAGAAGGCTGTGACTGGTGGAAAATTTATTTTCTCGATTGTAAGTCAATATCTTAATCACTGATCTATAAGAGTGCACTATATATTCTATACTAAAGTAATCCCTAAATAGTTTAATTAGTATAGAAAAACAGAATTTTGTGTTATTTCGTTGGAATGGTTCTTTTTTTGGAGAGGGATAGACATATGTAATAGGCGGTCTGTTGTAATATACATAGTATATAGTGCACGATTTTTAAAAGTAACTAAAGAATTGCTGAGAATTTAAATAAAATAATTAATAATAAAAAAACAATAGAAGTCTTAGTTTAAATAAATATGGAAGATCTCTCTGAAACTTTTAGTGGATAATAGGTCATATCAGTTTGCTTAAAAATGCAAAAATGATGTTTAAATTGTGTAAATGAAACTCTAAAAATCTAAAAGTCTTAATGCGTTTAAATCCCACTGAGGACATCAGTGAAGCTTTAAATATTCCGAATTACTCAAAGTCAAATATAATAAATTGCATACACCGATAAAAATTAAACGCACTGATAAAAAGTTTCGCACTTTTTCCGGCGTTTATTTAGTGGAACGTAAAAGGAATATCAGTATTCGGGCTTACATGGGAGCGTTTTTTTTGAGTATGGGTAAAAGTGCGAGTAAAAATAAATGTTGTAGCAAGTTCGTAAATACAAACAACAACAGCAATAACAGCAACAACAGCAACAACAATAAGAAAATAATAAGACAAACATAACAGAGAGAAAGAAGCAAAACAACATGGCAACATTGTTGACATTGTGATGAAAGTACGCCCAGCTACCTGCCTTGCCAACCGTCTTCACCACAAGCCATTGCATACTTAGTTATTCACTCAAGTCGTTGCCAACTGATAACGTATAATGGATGCTTCGCTTTGGGCCACAGAGTTTCACTTGTCTTAAGAGACGCACAGAGGCGATGAAGACATTAAAATTTTAATGTTCAACATAAATCAACACCAAGAAACTTACAACAACGATGCGAACGCCTGCATAAACAAATGAATGCTTTCATATATCTTACACAGAAGTGTACACACACACACACACACACACACATATATATATATATCAGCGCACAACAGCATTCCCAGTTGACAATACAAAAGTCCCATTGCAGGCGGGCTCATTAAAATATGCGAGTGAATATGCGAGCAGCTTAGTACAAAAACAATAAAACCAAAATAATAAGTGAGATTCACACAAAGCCTCCCGCGTACCTACCAACAAAGTTTGCATTATAATAATACAATTGAAAGTATGAGTGACTGAATGTGTGCATGTGTGCATGCAAAGCAAGTGAAAATAGGAATAAACAAAAACAAAAACAAAAACTCCTGCAATACTCAAAAGCCACATCAACTTAGAATGCTCATTGGCAACCCATATAAAGCAGTAGTAAAAAAAAAAATAGGGTGAGGAAAAGAAAATAAGATAAAAAACTACTTTAAATTGCAGGCAGAACTGAACGACTTAAATAAAACGAACACACTGCGCCCTCTTCATTTTCGTCATATTGGCAAAGCCAAAACAAAAGCACAGAGACAGAAATTCGTAATCTGATGGGCGTAGATGTGAGTGTGTATGTGTAGGGAATTGCTAAAAACGTCTATGCACACTATTTACCAACAGCGACATACAAACACTCTACACTTATAAACTTTTCAGGCAATTAAATATGAGTTCGTCGGAGTTGTTAAAGTTCATGTTTAGGGAAAATATAATTACTTTTATAGAGCGGTGAGAATTTCTTAATTGCTCTGGGAAAAACGGGAGGCAAGAAGCTAACAAATTAAAATCTTTAAAATTTTACGAAAATATTTTAAATGTTAAAAGCAATAAAATCAACTACTTAACTTTGTGCTATTATGCAACATAGTCGACTATATATCATTAAGGATTAACAAAAAGAACGAAAAGGCAGTATATAAGATTACTCAAAATTGATTGGTATCTATTGAATACTTGCATTTCAGTATAATAACATTTTGCAAGCATATGACAAAAGAGTTTAACGAAACTTTAGTAAACGAAAAAGCTAATTATCCTTTACCAAAACGTACAAGGTTCTTTTCAAATTATATCTATTAAAAAATGCAGATCTGAGGTCAATTATTGCACAGTCTGATGAAGTGATAAACAATAATCTAGTCAAGGCGTGAAGAAGGGTTTCGAAGATACCCCGAGTTAATAGAGAGTAAAAGTGCTCAAGTGTACTGGTTCAAATAGCTTCAACATAACAATAATAATAATAATAATAGAAAGTTATCTTAATATATAAAAAACTAAACTAATAACCTATTTTGTGTCGGCAAGTCTTGAGTAATGAACAAAAACTTATGTGCTCTTTTTTATAAAGGAACGGTTTCGTTTCATTCGCTTATTGCAGTACCTGCTGCTTTAAGAACGTTATTAGAAGTATTTGCAATCATTACCTAAGATTTGAGCTCCGCAATCTCATGAATTTTCTTATACCGTTCAAAATATTTCTGATCTTCCTGTCTGTTGATCCTTTTTTTCGAGTCAGCGCAACTGGGCACTTTTACTCTTTGATAGCTGGGGGTACTACAGGGTCCCACCCATCTCATTGACTAATTTATGTATTGCCTATAAGCTTCCTAAGGTGACAAAATTTTTATGGCTTTAAAATAAGATATCCAAAGCACAGTTCTTTTGCTTACCAACGAATTTCGATTTGCACCTCTACACTCGTAATAAACAGATTTTGTATCTTAAAAAGCAAAACTGTCCCGCTAAAATCGGAATTGCGCTGATCCAGAGAACTAATCACAGTTTTAATTCGAAGATTATAAGTCGCCGTCACCACCGAGGTGCTTTCTTTTAAGACCGAAGTACAGTACTTCTGCGTATTTCAAAAAACACTGCAAAATTTTCTAATAATGAAATGGTTTTGCGAAATATACTTTCCAGACAACTATACAGAAAGTTTTAAACCGGAAGAGCTTCATTTAAAATCGGATGGTCAAGATAATTTGATTAAAATTATCTATTTGACAGCATCACTTCAACCATATGCTTCTATTTTTTCTATATGTTTTTGTATAACAAATGTTTTACAAAAATTCCAAAAAATACTGTCAATTCATTTTTTTGGGTAAAGTGGAATACTTTATTATGGACCATTAAATCGGTATGCCCGATTTCCAGACAATCTAATATAGTATACAGACTAAAACACTTCCTCTTCGGAGAGGCAGCTCTATCTTTACTATTAGGAATCATGTACGTTATCATACATTATATATATATATATATGTACTACTACGTGCTCTACATATTACATTATACTGTAGGAGTTATTGATTCTAATATCAGAATATGGCTCAGCACTATTGAGACTATGAAATGTCTACTTTTAATTCTGTCTCGATTTTTGAAGTTCATATAAATCATTGTTTACTTGAAAATTCTTCTCGAAACTTCTGGTGGGTTATCTATAGTAACTTGAAAGTCAAAACCACTAAAGCTTAGATAAGTTTATTTAACGGTGTTATGATTTCAACAAATTGTATCTGTCGGTTGTAAAAAAGGTGTTGTAATTGTCTGTAGAATATTCGTTTATTATTAAAAATTTCTCAATATTTTCAATATTTTTTTCTACACTTACCAAAACTTTTTGGTCTTCAGAGAAACCTTTTTTTTCGGTAGAGTGTGGAGTAGTATTAAAAATCTTTTAAGATCACAATGTAAGCTCCACAATCACACGACCGCATTCACATCAGACAGAGAATATAATTATTCTATTCTTCGTATTCATTCCCCTTCTGCTACCGAATCATGAATCATAGATAAACTGTTTATAGTGCTTTGAAGAGACCGACATTATAGCACCGTTGTATAGTTTGTCAGGTTAATAAAAATGTGTTGTTTTTTGATTTTAAAAAAATTTAAGTTTTTAAATATTTTCTATTTTCTATTTTTATGACATTAAATACCTAACGAAGTTTATCTGTTTCCATTTGGTAAAAAAATGATTTCGAGCAATTTTTTAAGTGGTCATATTTATGTATTTATGTATCTTTAAAGTACATACTTATAGACATTCGTATACGTATGTCTCTATACGCGGGTTTTAATATTATTTTTCTAAAACAAAAGAATTTTGTTACAGAATTTCTCTGAATTTCGCATTTCGTAAGTTGCACTGTCAGCAAAGAGCATCTGTGTAACGTGTAATTAAAAGGGCGTGAATTATTATTATTGTGATTATGCTGGAAAATAAGTTTCAAAAGAAGCTGTCATTCCTGTGCATAGTGGCATACTACATAGTACGACTACAATAGTGGAGCAGTTTTGGAAGCAACTAAACCGAGAGGAACTCGACTTCACTTGACTCGTAATAGTTCCATGCTCAGCTTAGCTTAGCGTAGTGGAGCCACACAACTTGACACTACGACCTGGAACATTAACAGTGTTAAAAGAGGGAACTGGTAATGAAAATGGCATTTGCATAAAAAGTATTATCGCAAAAAATAGTACATACCTAGAATACATGGGCGCAAAAATGGTCGTGAAGAGTTGCAAAATTAAGTAAATACAAGAATGCATATATAAAAAATATTATCTCTCGTTAGGTTTTACTACTCTACTGCACTTGTTGTAACTATTTCTGGTTGCATTTTTAAGCATTATTTTGTGTCCTATCCCATCTTTATATATTATATTTAAGTGCAATTTTTTAAAACATTTTATTTCATCCGAGTACCATATAAACAGATACTCTTGGTAGTACTAAAGTATATGCTTACATATATATATATATATATAATGTACTTACAATTTGATGTTTTAATTTTTATTTATTTTTAATATTTTTTTTTTGTTTTATTTATAAAAGTACAGTTTTCCTATTTTATGTGCTTAACTCTTGGTTTCCGTGGAATTATTTTAACAATTAATTTTCATTGTCCTAGGTTCAAAAGTTTGTTTGTTTTACTTTAATGGTACGCGAACACATTGACAAATAGTCCCATGACGTAGCCACAAGCCAACTGCTGCATGCGTTCCAAGGAACGCAAGGACTCACCAACGAATGAACGTTAACTCATCCTTTACTAACTGCAAGAGTTCGTATCGTTTGTTTGGCTTTGCACTTAAAGGCGAAATTAATTTGTACTCAGATGCACTAGGCCGAGAACCAATTAAATGCCTCATTGTATTGTATGTCCTGACATGATAAATACGTTTCCAGTTTAATTCAATTTTACTACATTTATTTGACAAATGAGCCATCATTCATTTTGCTATTGCTTCCATCGTGGAAAGAATTTCACATTAAAAGTTAATTACATTAGCCTTTTGACCGAAACTTCACTAAACCACAACGAATTTTTGCTTGAATAAATCGCTAAAAATAAAGAACTGTCAATGACCTCACTTTTGATAATGGATTGGACCATACACGATTCTGAACGAAATTTAATAATATAATTTTTAACAAATATTGATTTAATTAATATATATAAATAGTATGATGTGCTCGTATTTGAGTCAGTTCTAAGAATCAAATTTTTTAACCTTGATAGCTTTTGTTGATAGGATTTCATATAATAATATAGTAATCATTTGGTTGTTTAACTACATTTGCTGAATTACATAAAACGTTTTGAATTTCTGTTGTACTAGGTTAGGTTGAAGTCTCGGCCCTATGCACCAAAAGCCCATTTGAGCACAAATAGGATTTCCCATTGTGATTCGCTGCACTTCTTATAAATGTGTGTCCAACTTCAAGCAACCAATCTATTACCTCAAAGTCTGTAGATTTTTTATATATAAAATATTTCAAAGACTGTGGTCTGATCACATCACGGACAAAAGCAGTTCTTAAAATCAAAGTATTATTTCATTTATAGAACATTTATAGAAGAACAAAACATTATTCTTAAATACTATATAATTCAATAGATTTTTTAATATTTGTTATTTAAGAATTGATTAATTTTTCGTTTTTGGTGATGTAGAATTATAGCAATTATAACGTATAATACTAAGGATAACATATCCAACTTCAGGCGCCTTTTGCAAAGAATATAAATCTGCACACTTTAAAAAAAAAATATGATATATATATTTGTACCATTTTCATATTACTGAAAATTGACTGCGTGTATCAAACAGAAGTCTACGGATACCGCTTTGAATTTGAATGTGCTAATTGCACTTTGACTTACGATGAATAAGACTTATATTTAAAACTTATTAAGAGTTGTAAGATGGAAAAAAAATTCATTAAAAATAATAAAATACAACATTTAGTATTTAAATCATTTCAAATAAATATTGAAATGAATATTTATTTGTTGTATTTTCAAGCAAATATGAAAGGACGCAATAATAATTTATATATTATATATGAACATTATTTTAATACATAAATTTTAAAATATTAATATTTGTTTCTAAACTAAAATCTTATTTTATTAATAAAGTATATATACAGACTATATAAGTAGTTTTTTAAAATATTTGTGACACAGGAAAGGAATAATATACGCAACTTGAGATTCAATAATCAATAAGAATATCAGTAAAAAGTTTTCATTATTCGTTATATATCATAAGCTGCTATTAGGTGTGCTATTGTCTTGTCACCTTTAATCCAAAACACATATCGTTCCAACGTAAATGATTCTAGTATAAAATCTAGTTTCCAACTTCTTTTGAGTGATTACTTCAACTCTATTAATGTCTCATGATGTACGATACAACGTTTATCTACTTATATTTAAAAATATCTAATCCCTAAATATCTATAAAATTGAATTTATAAAATACAAGTCTTAAATTAAAGAAAATGAAACAATTGTATATACTCATTCTCAAAATAAAATATTTTAATGTAAAATTTTCTTCATATATTTCATATTACAGAACTACCAAATAAATTGAAATTTCCAAATGATAACATTCATGTTCCTTCTTGTTCAATGGATTCAGTCTTCTTGAAATTTTTATAGACGCTATATATGACAGAGGTGCACATCCCAAAAACTCCACCTTGAACACATTTCTTGATACCAGCTGTTGACTTGTATAGTAGTCCAGTAGCTGTACCTGATATTAAGTTAATGAGGACATCATCGCAATCAGGGCGAATGTTTTCGATTAATAAATAAACACCACTATATATCAACCCTATCACACCCATTGTGTTTGATTGTACGAAACCTTCCTTTAATACATGATTTAGGATTATTGTTGTCTTAATTTTGGAAGTATAGTTATTTTTGTTAATTTTGCGGATGCCCTTATACAAACCAGTCAAACCACCAACTGCACCACCCATTAGATAGGTGCTGCCTATTAAGAAGTTTAATGAATGTTCTATCTGTTTTATTTGTGGAGTAGGGATTACTTCGAATTCCTGCCTTTCTTCCTTTATAATACTAGCATCAGGCCATTTAGCGCTTATTTTCATAGGTATATCTGCCAATGATGGTGGATTACTTGCTTTATGGCGTTGTATATCATCCAAATTTAATTGAGTTTTTCCGAAAAAATGATCCATGAACTCTTTTGCCATAATGTGTTTTTTATTTTGATTTGAATAAATATAATAATTATGTGGTATAATACGCTCTTCGGAAAAATACTATAAACACAATAAATATTTACTAAGAGATTTATAACTATACTTAATGTCAAGTTTTTGAAAAGTTAATGGCTACTGCGATAATTGCAATATTTATTGGTCTATATAAAAAAATTTGTTTGTTTTGTAAGTTGGCCGGTAGAATTAAGTTCTATACTAAATGCGTTGCCATAGTTGGGAAAAGAGATAATCAATTTAGTCACATATTCATTTATAGCAGAACATTAAGGGGGCTTGGATTTTAGATACCTATTGGATTTTATTTACAAAGTTGAACTCAACAAATTACTTACGTACTGCGTTATCGGACTGGTTGAGTTGAATCACAATTGTGGGAAAGAAATACATTTAAACGTAAAATCAAAAAATATCTTTAGTTAAATCAATGGAAATGCTCAAGTTGATCTTCTGAATCGAATTGAACTTCATGTCGCGATGTATAAAACATTATAAATAAAACTGATAAGAATATAAATATGAAAGTTACATTTGCGGTTTAAATGGTTTAGAAATACAAGGCTCCATTAAAACGAACACGCAGAATCGGTGGAATAGTATGAAAAACTACATTTTTATAAAAATCTTCATTTTTATCATCCTTAGAAAAAATATTCGTTACTTAATATGTTATAGGAGTAAATCTAATTGTTTGAAAATAACTAACAAATAATCTCTACAGATGAAAAAACACTACGTAAATACTCCATCGAATACTCTTCCAATACTATAATTACTGGGCACAGTATTAAATTATTAGGCGAGGTGTTAATGTTATCTGTTACCTGATATGTACACTAAAGCAAGAGCAAAAACATAGAAATATGTTTCTAATTTTTTTGGCAAGAGCTTCTGTGGTTTTTTTTTTTTTTTGAAGTTGCATGTCATTCCGGTTACTAGAACAGCTTATTACAAAAAAAAAATGTTTCCTTCATATAAGTATTTGGCTTATAAAATTAAGATCTCATAAGAGGTCTTAAAACTTTATTTATATTGGATATTTTAAGTTTAGGCTGGCAGAAATGATAAACTTAGCTTTATGGGGTGCAGAATTATTCAAATTATCGTCAACAAATAAGAAATTATGTATATTAATATTTTCAAAATGTATTGCAATTATTTATAATTTTACACTTGATTAAAGTTGAACTTAATGAGAACTATAAATTTGAATTAAACTATTTTTGTGCTAATAAATATTTTCAAAAATAGAAAAGTGCATTAAAACATATAATTTTTTATGATTATTTTTATAATATTTGAGGAATTTCCACTCTGACCTAGGCATCTATTGTGTCTCCTTGGACTTAGAGTACTTCTTTTATAAAAACACATTTGTATTTTCTTTACAAAAGCAAACTTTATAAAACAATAATTTAATTTCATTTAATATAATTAATTTACTATATTGTGTTATACATTTTGCTATTGACTTTTTTAGAAACTATGTGGGAAAATCAGTTTTCAAGATAAAAGAGTTCTTTTTGTTTAATTTTAATATTAATATTATATTGCTTGGTAATCAGAAAAAGTCGCTAGTGTCATTGGTAAAAGTTGCCATATAATTTTACAATTAAATTAACAAACTTTGTTTAATAAAAGAGAATTAAAATCAACAAAATATATAATCAACTGAATAAAATCTCATATTTGTGTTCCCCAAGCAATGAAAGCATTTCCAATTTCAGGATGAATATTCAGAAGCATTGATAACCATAAACTCAAATACTTACTCGTTTCGGAATCCGATGCCAAACGAAAAGAACTGAAAACCAATTTAAATTATTTTTACCATAAAAGCGTAAAATGAGCCCGCAAGTAAATTTTAGAACAAAATACATGGGGTAGAGGAACGTGGAGGAAAAAGCGAGAGAACTCAATGGCTTGAATTTTATGACCTTCTGTTTTCGGTTATTA
Organism: Teleopsis dalmanni; assembly: GCF_002237135.1. NCBI lineage: Eukaryota > Metazoa > Arthropoda > Insecta > Diptera > Diopsidae > Teleopsis > Teleopsis dalmanni. The sequence continues at coordinate 39,533,296 of NC_051848.1, forward strand.
GTTTTGGTGTTGCGATTGCATTTGCTCCATGTTTTGCTCAATATTATTGCTATTGTTTCAAATATTTTTGTTTTGACTTTATTTATGCTAAAGTATATCCTCCGCCATTATAACCGCTCCAATACAAATTACTTTAACACCACAAAAAGGAAAGCGTCCTGTAAAATCATAGCATCAACGAAAAACTTTTTTGGGGGTGAGCTCTAAAGTGTTGGGAAGAAATCAACAGCAGAAACAGTTACAGAAATAGTATCATAATACCATACATAAAACAGACAACATCTCTGGGCACGTGTTCCCAAGCAGCTAAATACGTACATATCTACAAATATATATATATATATAAGTGTGTATATACAGATATATATATTGATAGAAAATTTGTTGAATTTTTGACTGAACAAACATTCCACGATGTCGCCTGGTACACCTTAACTGAAGAAAAGAACAACAACGGAAATAAAAAATACAGAACTACAAAAAATATATGGCACCCACTCAATGAAATTCATTATTATTTCCATTTTCGGTGCTTGTAAAAGTGTTCGTGACTTTCCGCGATGCGGAGTTTTTGGACTCCCGTCCCGTATTAACGCTTAATGTGCTACAGAATTTAGTGCGGGTACATTAACTTCTCAAACAAAAGCCATAACGGATAAGCGATTTAATGCAAACAGTTTCTATTGAAAACTTTGACAAATGTATTAAAATCGATTGCATACTGTAATGTCTACTTATCGATATATGTACCTTACTGAAGCATAGTAATTAGAGAAACCCTCTATTAGAAATATTTCCATTTTATTCACAAATTTATCATATGTGCATGGATGGGCTATAAATATTTATTTAATATAAAAAAACCCCTGCTGTAGGAAAATGTAGGAAAATTTTGTCATACCAAAATATCAATTTTTATCAGATACTTTTCCAAATCTAATGACATTTCTACTACCATAAATGAAAAATAGTTAACATTTTTAAGTGAAAGGTCTTACAGAATTTTCTAAGTAACATATAAATACAATTTTCGTATATCGTGTATTTCATAAAAAGCAGCACTCGAACAAAAATAAATTGATAAATTCTACAAAGACCCCATCCTAAAATGAATTATAACTTGTACACTAATATTAAACCCGGTCTCACACACATAGTTTTAGCAAAATGATTATTATATATAAAATATTTCCTACAGATCATACAAATTGAGTACAAAATCTTATTTCAGATCAAAATCCCTGCATTTTTTGCATTGGTGGTATGTCTAGATGCGGACGACAGCTCATGAAAGAAGTAGGTCTTAACATAAACGTCATACAATTTATGCGAAATGTTACTAGTTTAATAAATTTAAATATATAAAAAAATCTGTAAATAAACAAATAAGTGTTAAACCCATCGAAATGGATTGATCCCACAGTTAATTGCCTTATACGTGCACAAGAATAACATAATAGTTGCTTCGCAGCGAGAGCTCCGCTTAAAGATCTAGTAAGAGTATCAATAACATAATACGAAAAGAATACTGATTTTAGTTTAGTAACGTGGAATAAACTACTAATACACAATTAGAAAAAATTGCAGAAAATATAGACGCGAGAATATCACAGCCGCTCTTTAAAAGACAATATGGAGTGAATTTGGAAAGAAACATTAAGGCTAGTGTTCAGACACAAAATCTTTTAAAGAAACTAGCTCTTAGAACGCGAGATTCAGCTAAAAAAATTGAGGCTAAAAGACGAATAAATTAAATTGAGAAAAAGAAACTCTTCTGTTCTAGACGAAATAAATTACATGTGATTAAAAAATCTTCCGTTGTCAGCAAAAACAAAAATCGAAGACAGAATTAATACAGCATCTTTTCAAGATGTCATTCCATAAATCTAAAAATTTGCAGTTATAGTATTCCATCTTAAACCTTGGAAATACGTTCCTAAAAAAAAGGAGAGTTATGTTTGCTGACTGCTTTAGGTAAAATAGCTAAAAAAAATAGTGTTGGTATTACTTAAAAGTAATATTATGCCAAAAAATATCATTCTCAAAACACAAATCGGATTGCAAAGAAACCGTACCAATAATCTCTAGCTAGCAAGAATTTCTCAAATTATAAGAAAAGTTTTCAGTAAACATATTTAGATACTCCTAATAACTGTTATTGTTATATATCATTATGTTATATATCATTATCTAGAAACATAACAGAAGTGCAAGTGTAATACTTAAACAAAATAGTTATAAAATATCTAAGGCATTACCACAGATTCTACCAGTTTTACGATACCTCCACACTTAATTGTTATACCTTTAAGTTTTGGTATAATATAACCTTTCAAGTTTATATAGGGTCCTCTGTCAGCTGAGAATTCTCAATTATTGTTATTGTTTTTCAATATTATATATCAGACCCATTATCTTTAAATCTATTCACATAAATGATCCCTTCTCCGCAAGTTAAAGTCAAGCAAATTTGAATTATCAATAACTGTTCTATGCTCATCTTAAAAATCTTTCTAAGTACTACTCTAGTAACGCTGCGACCACGTTAAAGTTTCCACACCTCTTTCATCAATCTTGTTTAATAGTGTTAATAGTGTTCTTCATATTTTATATTTCATTCACAATAATACTTTTGAATACATCATATTCGAAAATACATTACGCGTGTATCTTCACAAGGTATTGTCATTCGTCCAGAGAAACCTCACCTGGAGTCATAATCTGCTTCCCAGTTTTATATACGATTTATCGCAATATCTTTCATTCTAGTTTGATAAGTTGCATTCAGCCGTTTGCATCACCTTTTCCTATAATCGCAGTTTACATAGTTCCTGGTTATAGAGTCAATAAATGACTCTATTAACCATGGACCACAGGTTGGAAACACTGCGTTAAACTAACTCGAACTTTAGCAATGACAAGTTCAAAATGTTTTCAAATTATATAATTGTATGCTAAATCATTGATATTCTTCATCAGTTTAAGCACGATTGATTCTTCAAAACCGTGTTGGAAATCAGATCGTGTTGGTAGCATTAGAGAAGCTTTGAGTAGAACGATGACACAAGAACAGCTTAAAAAAGAATATGATTTATATCGATTCTGGATTAATGTGGGAAAATGATTATGGAAATTGGAAAAAGTTGTTCCGAAATAAAAAAATCCAAAACATCTTCTCAGGCACAACAATAGCAGAATTGTATGAAATGGATATTGGATTGTCAGTTCAACTTTGTTAGTATACGAATTTGGCTTTCAGAAAATACTTTTGGCTTACAAACCTAAAAATAATACCCCAGGAAAAGAGATTTGCCTCTAATAAAAAAACCATTACCAAATTTGAGGCCCCCATATTGGACCAAAGATAAATAATCGAAAAATTTGACATATATAGCAATTAATGTATTATGTCTAAAGGAGTCTACGCTGTTAAATGGAAAGGATCAAATATTTCTTAATTGCTTTTATGCGATGCTATGATAGTCTTTCATGTTATTATAAAATGTGTTAAATGGATTGTATCATAATAATTGAATTCAATCTATTTTTTACAACTGAGGCACATAATGGCATTTGGACTCAATAATATCCAGAATTTGTTCACTTTTCTTTGCTAATGACTAACTGGTATTTTATGTGCTGTGTGAGACATTTAATTTAAAAACTTAAGTCCTTTGTTGCTTAGAAATAGAAAATGCAACTGCACTCGACAATGAATTAATTATTATCATCTTTACCTTACAGTTTGTTGCAAAGTTGTGGGTTACATTTCAGAAGACATTAGTCTTAAGCAGGAAAGACTAAATACAAGATGTAGGAATGTACATATACTTTATTCTTATTATTGTATTATTAACAGACTTTCTGTATAAATAGGATGAAATACTATGTATTTATGTGTATAATAAAGTTTTAAAATTAATTAACTTAATAGTAACTTCTCTAAAAAAAAATGGTTTTTATAAATTTTAATAATATATGAGTATTATTTGGATGTTCGAGTTTTATACAAAATCTTATATTAGTATTATAAATTATATGTTATTATCGACGTTTCCAATATTTTTTTAACCATAGGTTGCCGAGTTATGGTGGAACAACCAAAAACAATTTGAAAACACGTACAGCTGGACATAAACAGAGCAAGAAGCATAAAACTATTGTTGAATCCAATATCTATGTAGACGTCTGTTTTTTCGAATTACATTATTTATCATTATTTATTGCACCTCTTTCAACATTTTAACTGATTCGTCATATAGAAAGCAAAAATACGAGTTTGAGATTTTGAAATTTAATTTCGAATCAATAAGAATATTGATAAAAAGTTATTCCTGATCTCTTATCAACCTCTTTCTAATGGATTCTAGTATAAAATCTAGTTTCCAACTTCTTTTGAGCGATTATTTCAACTCTATTAATGTCTCATGATGTACGATACAACGTTTATCTACTTATATTTAAAAATATCTAATCCCTAAATATCTATAAAATTGAATTTATAAAATACAAGTCTTAAATTAAAGAAAATGAAACAATTGTATATACTCATTCTCAAAATAAAATATTTTAATGTAAAATTTTCTTCATATATTTCATATTACAGAACTACCAAATAAATTGAAATTTCCAAATGATAACATTCATGTTCCTTCTTGTTCAATGGATTCAGTCTTCTTGAAATTTTTATAGATGCTATATATAACAGAGGCGCACATCCCAAAAACTCCACCTTGAACACATTTCTTGATACCAGCTGTTGACTTGTATAGTAGTCCAGTAGCTGTGCCTGATATTAAGTTGTTGAGGACATCATCGCAATCAGGGCGAACGTTTTCGACTAATAAATAAACACCACTATATATCAACCCTATCACACCCATTGTGTTTGATTGTACGAAACCTTCCTTTAATACATGATTTAGGATTATTGTTGTCTTAATTTTGGAAGTATAGCTATTTTTGTTAATTTTGCGGATGCCCTTATACAAACCAGTCAAACCACCAACTGCACCACCCATTAGATAGGTGCTGCCTATTAAGAAGTTTAATGAATGTTCTATCTGTTTTATCTGTGGACTAGGGATAACTTCGAATTCCTGTCTTTCTTCCTTTATAATACTAGCATCAGGCCATTTAGCGCTTATTTTCATAGGTATATCTGCCAATGATGGTGGATTACTTGCTTTATGGCGTTGTATATCATCCAAATTTAATTGAGTTTTTCCGAAAAAATGATCCATGAACTCTTTTGCCATAATGTGTTTTTTAATAGATTTGAATAAATATAATAATTATGTGGTATAATACGCTCTTCGGAAATAAATTAGAAACACAATAAATATTTACTAAAAGGTTTATAACTATACTTAATGTCAAGTTTTTGAAAAGTTAATGGCTACTGCGATAATTGCAATATTTATTGGTCTATATAAAAAAAATTGTTTGTTTTTTAAGTTGGCAGGTAGAATTAAGTTCTATACTAAATGCGTTGCCATAGTTGGGAAAAGAGATAATCAATTTAGTCACATATTCTTTTATACCAGAACATTAAGGGGGCTTGAATTTTAGACACCTATTGGATTTTATTTACAAAGTAGAACTCAACAAATTACTCACGTGCTGCGTTGTTGGATGAATTGAGTTGAATCACAATTGTGGAATAGAAATGTGTTGGCAAAGAAGAAGCAATTGAAGCAATTGAAAACATCAATTTGGATCTCAAGTTAATCTTCTGAATCGAAATGAACTTCATGCCTTGGTGCATACTACATGATAAAAAACTGAAGGAAAAGTGGTTCAAAAAAGCGAAGATCGAAATAGATAGTATTAGCGGGTGATGTAAAAGTATAGAATCGTAAGTTGGTCACCCAAATCGTTAGTCACCTGGTTCTTCGACTGAAGATGCGATTGTCCTCTACTGCGTTTTTCACCTGTGGGTACCGAATCAAACACATCTTTAGTCGGAGCACTTTGTTCCATTATTTTTGGTAAATATGAGGGGTCAGAATGTATCATCTATTGATTAAGTTAAGGAAACTTAACTGTTCATTTTACATTTTGTTTCTTTACCAAGATTAATGTCGTCTGCTTTTTTTGAAAATTCTAAAAGTGATATTCTTTAAATGTCTTTAAGATGTAATATATATTGAATATTGTTGAATATAAATCGACTATATATTTTTGTTACGTATATATAGTATCTGTGACGTAGATGAGATACATTATGTCTAAGTACCATTAGCTGCGATTCACATTGTTTATGAGAATTTACTATTGTTGATTATATTTATCTATGGTATATCATTAAACCATTAAACAATAAAAATGCAGTAGATGAAGTTGATCATCAACACTTTCCTTGCAATATTCCATTCAAATCCAAAGATTGATATTGATGAAATTCATTTTATTATTTTTCTTATAATTTAATATGTATATTTATCATTGGAGTATCTATGAATTCACGAATACTTATATCTATTGTTATACATATCTGTTTCTTTGTACATTTATGTCCTTAAATTTATATTTCTGCTTTTAATATAAAATAATTTTTATAATTATAACTTTCTGATATAATTTCCTTTCCTTTTTTCAGTTTTCTCTTGGTCTTACTTAAACCTTTTTTGATGGGTTTTAGTAATAGATGTAAGTGTGTTTTTTGTATTTTAGAGATAATTTTTGGAATATTTTATAAATGATAAAACAATTACAACCGTTTATATTTTACTTTTTAAATTTTTAACAATATTTTAACCAAGAACATATTTTCTAATTTTATATAGAAGATATTTATTTTTTATAACTAATAATTTTCTTACAAAAGAAAAGGCCAAGCTAGAACCAGCCAAATGCATTTATAAAGGCGAAAGTCTATCAAAGAAACGAGTCCTCAAAAATCTAAGTCTAGTCTTGGCCAAGCCTCGACATAAAGACAACAGGTTTTCTAGCGTTCTTCCTTCGAGAGGTAGTAGACATGTGTTGCAGGAGATATGACAGAGTAGGCCGAGTCTAGCTTCATACCGTCCTATGGTCCAATGCCCTCTAAATATAGATATTAACCTAAATACCTCTGATTTGCTTCTGTGTATCAAGTCAAAGATGCTTAAAAATTAAAATGCCCGGGAACCCAAACTAGACTTATCTTGGACTTCTTACTTAGTGTATTAATAAATTCCTTACATTCTTGCACTAATCTGGACGAAATACAAACAGCTGATAAGGCTTTATTAGCTGTCTGACTGTCAGTTAGAACATATACTTCCTTTACGTGACTGTTTATGTATATCTCTTTATATCTGGTATAAACTCATAATTTTTTTTATAGTCGAGAAACTATAAATAAATGAATAATAAGATTTTTATAATATCATTATTATAGGCGAAGAAAGCGGGTAAACAAATATTTATGTAAAAAAATGTCCATTGATTGCACCGACTTCTAGATTTATTAGGGATATTTTGTCTAAAAATAAGATTGATTGATTTAAAACGTTTGAAAGAAGTGGTTAAATTATGAAGTAATGGTCTAGTTTACAGAAGAGATATTTTAAACTTTTAATTAATGAGATTGAGGAAGTAGTGTTCCACTATTAACTGTTAAAAAAGAATTAGTTTAGAGATAGTGATGAAATAATTATAAATAGAAGGAAAGAAAGAAATAGTGCACAGGTTATACAAGTGGATTGGGCATACTCTTTGGAAGGACGCAAACGCAATAGTACCTGTAGCTCTACAATGGAACCGTCAAGGTGCAAGAAACAGAGGATGCCCCAAGATGACATGGTGTAGAATCGTTAATAAGGAAACGTATAAAATGTTCATTGAGTTAAGACATATAGCTAGAACCCAAGATTTGCGGAAATCCTATGTAAATAGACTAAGTTCTTAATTTAACATCAAAGTGTTATGCCAGAATATGTCAATAATAATAATAATAATTTGTTATTTAATAAATAATAAATTAATTTTGATTGCATATTTTTGTAGAGAATTTTTATTATTTTTGACTTATTCCAGTTTGTATGTCTTACATTTTGTTGTTGTTGTTGTGGACAAAGTCTATTGCCTAATTCCGGTGTTTATACACCATATAATTAAAAAATTTCAGTTTGTCGAAATAATTTGAATTTATTAATGGCGACTGCTTTATATTTCAGTCTAATTTATTTTGATAAATATGTTGAGAAATTTTTATAAATGAGAAGTGCAAACGGAATTGCCCCAAGTTGACATGTTTAATGTTAAACTTTTTATGATTTTTTATTTTCCGACCATGTTCATGAATATTTTTTACTGTCGCAATAAAAACTTTTTCATATTTCACTATTAAAATTTTGACTCAGTTTCACTAATTACCGTAAAGCCCACTTCCTTTGGCATGCTTTATCTAATACAATAATATCGACCTGATTTCAAATCTGCACATCCCTTCCACTTCCATTATTTCAAATATGAAAAAGAAATGCAGAAAAGGAAATGGGCGAAATTATTCAAAGTTTCCTTTGAATTTGTTAATTAAGCTAATCAAATAGGCCAAAGGCAAAAGGCACGCTCTGCTGGTTCCAACACTTGATGGCCAAGAAATCTAATTTAGCGCGCGAAAAGCCGTCACCAATTTCGACGTCGCATGAAACAATTTTAGATGAAATTACAAACCAAATGAAAAATCCTACTGTTATATAACATTTAAAACACCAACAACAACAACAACAACAACAACAACAACACTAGTCATACAACACCAATAACACCGACAGAACTGTTAACTGAAAACGTCACAAATTTAAACAAAAACATTAAAAACAAAACAAAATAACAATAAATGTAAAATTTCATAATATCTGGGAAAAATACCAGAGCGAACCCGACCCTCCGGCAAGAACTCGAATAAGAAAAGTAAAACGGAAATACATTAAAATAGTCTTTGACGATATACAAAACAATAATAATCGGCGTTGCGAACTACAGTCGGTCGTATTGACTTTGAGGAAGTCATGTATTCAGGCATCACGTTTTTTGTTGGCAGAAGGAACAGCCTTATTTTATTCCTTGAAACTAAACAAAAAATTCAATGACTTATTTAATTGCTGAAACCACTTAATCCCAATAGATCACTTATCAAAGTTTTCAGCCTTCATTTATAAATTTTTTAGATGTTACATTAGGGTGGCTCAGAAAAACTAAAAGGCAATTTTTAATGAGCGCACCCCCTAGGAATATGCCATTGACCTTAAAAATGATATTCCCAAAGTTTTGGACCAATAGGATTAAAAATGACGTTGCGCCACTCGAGCAAAGTTGGGTTTTCAGGACAAAAAACAGTAATTTTTCAATTCAAGGTCATTTTTTATCTTTGTTACTTGTTTCAACACTTATTAATATATACTCATTTGATAGATAATTAAAATATCTTTTTAATAAGATACTGATGAGCAAAATCGGTTAAAAACTATGCGCAAAACACAATAATTAGTTCAGCGACTGTGCTCTGTTTTCTATTTCATACCTTTTAGCTGGCATGCACAATGCTATCGCAAATGTTTACAAGAAACGGAAGAAACATAAATAAAAAATAAAAATAATACATTTCTACTTAATAATTTATATAGATATTTAAGTAGAATTGAAAAAGTAGTCAAAACAATAATTTTTTAGTAAGCAAAGAGAAAATGGTCGTACAGGGAGTATGACTGAAGTTAATATCCTTTTAGCAAACGAAGCAAGAGCGGCTAAAAATTGCATTGATTTTAATTTGAATAAATTCGATGAAGAAATTTGTCTCAAAATGGAAGCTGAATCTTTAGACACAGTTCAACAAAATTGGGATAACGCAGACAGAACGATTCAATTTATCACTCCTAGTTTAGTTTCCCCCCTTGACAAATGCAAGGTTTCGGATCGCTATGCTATACATATTTTGTAGTTGTAGGTATGACGCCCAGGTGCCATCTAAGATTCTCGATGGATGGCGAAAATCATGTACTTACTAAAAATATTTCTTTTAAGAGATCAATTTACATATAACTCGGATGATTTGTACGAGATATATACATTTTTATAGTGAGCATATGTGTGAACATTTTAACCCACACTAGGTTAGGTTATGTTCGGAAGGCACGTG